>NW_026851345.1:0-98298 GCF_030913485.1 Colletotrichum godetiae
ACGCCTCGGCGCAGACCCGGTCGTTGACGCGAGCTTCCAGGTCGAACGGCGGGGCCCAGGCCACATCGTGCCCGAACTGCGTGTAGCAGCACACCCAGTCCGGCTTGACGCTGCGGCGCGTGTGGCCGCGCAGGGGAAAGGGATCCAAGGCGACGTAGCGACCTCCGGCGGGACCCAGGGCCTTGTAACATGTCGACATCGAGTCCGAGTCCGAGATACAGTCTAGCGCGAGCGTGAGAGCTCCCTGCGTGTAGCTCAGCACGTCGGCGCCGCAGCTGGGCGAACGATAGTCAAAGGTCGCGGCGGCGCCGAGCTCCAGGGAGCGTGCTGCTGAAGATTCAGAGCACGTCGTGACGGGTGTGAGGCCAAGCAGCTTGAGGACCTGGATCGCCATGGCCCCTGTTGCCGTGCCACCTCCGTAGACCAGTACGTAGGTTGCCGGGCTTGCGGGTGCTGCTCCTGTTGATACCTTGATCGACCTGAGCTGCAGAGAGACTGTTGCTGCATCTGGCATCGTCATCTGCATGTACTGGAACAGAGATAACCCGACAGTAGCCAAGGCGGCAGGCAGAGAGGCGGCGGTGGCAAAGTCCATGCTGGCTGGGACTTTCCAGGCCAGGCGGGCGGGTACGACGGCATATTCGGAAAATGCACCGTTGTCCTGCCGAAGAGGGTTGTTGCCAAAGATGCCGGCCATGATGTGATCGCCCACATGCCAAGTCTCTGCGTCGACATCGTTGCCTAGAGCGACCACGACGCCAGAGAGATCGGTGCCGCTGGTTGCGCCGGGCGTGGGAGATAAGTCGGCAGACTTGCAATCGACCTGGTTGATCGAGACACACACCACGCGTACGAGCAGCTCGTGCCGGTCTGCTGATGGTACCAGGGCATCCTCGGACACGGTGACATGTCCAGGTCCGGATACTTTGAGTGCTTTGTGGGTGGTAGGAAGAGATTCCGGGGCAGTCATTGTGCAATGAGGAGTGATATGCGACGTTGGGAGGCAGGCCAATGGGTGCAAATGGTTATGCGATATGGATCGGAAAGAGGCTGGATGAACTAAAGGCTCCAGATATCTAAGTGCGAGGTGAGCGGGGATACTTATGGTTTTAGAACGACTGATATGCTGGGAGCCTTGGGTTCACCGACATGAAGCCCCCTTCAGTCAGCTCAAGACTGACCGTAGACCTCAGCTCAGCCAGATTAAAAGGTCTGGAATATCTACCTGGGAACTTAGTGATGATTGAGGCGCTCGGAATGCAGCAGATGTAAGCGATATATTTCACTATGATGTATTCCCAGTGAGTAAAGCGTACTACCGCATAAGAAGATACAAGGGCTCGTCCTTCGAATTCCAAAAAATTGTACACGGCACCATTTCCAATCAAAGCACTGACACATAATAGGCCTTTATTAGACTCAGTCTACTACGGAGTATGAAGCATTGTGTTCTTATGGGACGCTGATTAAGTCGCGTTCAACCAGTCAAACTTTGGATACAGAGACGCTAGCGCTTCCGGCATTTGATTGTCCACAATCACATTGCTCTCTTCGTCATTGTTGCCCTTGTAGACAATGACCAGGTTGTGGTAAAAGGTCATAGACACAATGTGTTTGTCAAAGTACGTTGGCTGATACCCAGGAATCTCGAACTCCTTGTGATTCAGCCCGTCGAGCAGACTCTTGAAGAACCCCATGGACGACGTCGTCGCGTTCAAGTCAGTGCTGGAACCACCAGTGACCTTCCAGTATGACGTCTCCAAGTCTTCCACAGCATAAATGCCACCGCTCCTCAATAGCGGGAATAGAATGCTAAATGAGGCAATGACATGATCGCAGCGGTGGCTGCCGTCGTCGACAATGATGTCAAAGCCGCCGCACTCGTCGTGCATTCTCTTCAGGAGAGCTGTATCGTCCTGGCTCCCGCGGTAGATGCGAATGCGGTCCTCTTGCAGCGCCGTCTTGTCGTAGTAGTCGAGGCTCACAACCTGCGCCTTGGGGAAATACTCTTTCCACATACGTAGAGACTCGCCTCCAGCTTTGGGGTTTTCAAATCCGCCCACGCCAATCTCCAGAACGTTGATCTCGCGGTGCCGGAAAGGGCCAAAGTGGAAGTCGTAATGCGGTGCGTACAGGTGCCCGCCGACTTCCATGGTGGTGCCCTGTCGAGTGACAGACACCTTGCCTTCTCTGTGCTTGTCCGTGCCGTGCTTGACGGCGAGTTCAGTGAGAGGCGGGCCCATGGTGCGAGGTTGATGACCAAAGTACGAAAAACGACTAAGAAGCGCAGCTTTCAGTTGGAATGAAGTCCGCCAAAGTGTCGGAAAGTGCGGTAATGCAATCGTTGGGCAAATTTGTGTGTCTGTGAAGTTCAATAACACACGCAAACTGCGGAGATTCTAAGAAACTAGAACCAACATAACTGATATAGGAGGCATCATTCACACTCAGAACTTGGGAGCCAGAACCGCCAAGATTCAAAGTACATCTGCCACCACTCTAGAAGCTGAGAATAGGGTGACCGCAGGTGACAACAAACAATGTGTCTCATGCAGTTCGACTCTGCGTATTCCACAAAGCAAAGCTTACACGGAGGTTTCCCCATCACGAGCGGGGCCTCATCGCCGGCACCGTTTAACCCGCAAGAGCGGTCAGTCCGGCGCCGAAGTCTCCGCGGGGAGCTTTCGAGTTCCCCGCTCTTCAGTACTCTAGGTAGGATTGTAGAAACGTGTCTTCATTGGAACTTATGTTTGCTTGGCGACAGAGAAGAAGCCTAGATTACTTCTTCGCATCGGAGTCAAGCAAGGTCAAAGTCTCCTGAAACTTAGACGACAGACCCCTCCAATGTGCTGGACGCAGATGCATCGCAGACAGGCCAATGACCATGAAAAGAGCCATGTGGACGACCAGTATCGAGTCCTGTAACAGACAGTTGAGTCCGAAGATGCCCGATTCTGTTACCAAGACATCGCCATTGGATGAACTGTTTAGAGTCTTGGATTAAAGTTTCGGACCCGTCAAAGTCAAAGGCGAGTTATATGAAGAACAGCAACCATGCCCTGTTGTTCCCGTCGGACCGTGTCTCCTAAGCCGTTAGTAGTCACTAAGGTGCTTCCCGTTCGGCATCGCCCGCCTGTACCGATGTTACATTCCGTTATGTTCGGTTGCATTCATGGCGATGCTGTAAATTCGCTGACCAACCACCTCACCCAGTGTGGAGTGCCACATAAGCTTCAGCTGGTGATGATCACAATTGACAAAGTATCTTAAGGTTTAAAATTCAGATAGAATTACTTGTCTTCGTCAGATCTTGGAGAAGGAGCAGAATGAACCAAAATTATGCAACGACGTAAATGCAACCTACTTGGAAGATCGAATGTCCGCAAAGGCTGAACATTTCTCGAGTCATGCTGCAAGAAGTGGCACTTCTCGAAACTTTAGACAAATGCCGCACATGCATACCTCGTATACCTTCAAGACAAGTATGAATACTGCCAAGATGATTCTCCACTGACTGGTCCCTCAATCAACTATGGGAACGGCCACTTGAGAGCACGCGATTTCTAAGCTTTGCCCTTGCATCGGTGACAGCTCACGCTCAATGCGTATGAACCGGCCAAGAGTCAGTCTAACTAACCTCTGGTATCTCAGAGTAAACCTGCGATGATTCTATCTCAGGCGGTGAAGGATGTTACACCAGGCTATCCACACATCACAGGTAGTAGTGGGCGGGCAACTGGATGTCCGATTCTCATTGTTATCTCCTCGGAGAAACAAGCACCTTAAGCCCCCATCATTTTAGACCTCAAGGCAAGTTTGAGCATCCCGACAGTGACAAAATCATTCTGTGTGCACCTTTCGTCGTATCCGTCCCAGGACTGATTTTATACCTTTCTCATCACGACTTTGGAACAGTGTGCGAAATGGCATGGTTCATGTTAGGTCTATTGCTGGCCGCGGCCTATGTTGGCTCTATCGCTGTCTACAGGCTGTTCTTCAGCCCGCTTGCCCGCTTCCCAGGGTCCAAGTTGGCAGCCCTCACATTTGCTTATGAGTTCTATTACGACTTTTTCAAAGATGGCGGCGGTCGATACTGGGCTGAAATTAATCGCATGCATGATACATCAGGCAAGTGATGACGGTGTTCCTCCGATCCAGAGGGAACTTTTGAACCTGAAGATGCTAATTTGTCTCCTGAATCAGGCCCCATAGTCCGTATCAACCCGTGGGAAGTGCACATCCGGGACCCAGAGTTCACCGAGGCTTTCAAAATCTCGAGAAAGACGTCCAGGCCGTGGTGGTACTATCGATCCAATGGACCGCCGAATAGTGTTCTTCAAGCCGGGTAAGTGTAGACTGCCTCATGGATGTCTTTCATCCTCAATTTCTAGCGTTTTGCTGACCCTTTGTTCTTCGGATCTTTACTCAGACCTCATGAGTTACATCGAACGCGCCGCGAGGCCATCCTGCCCGTGTTCGCCACCCCTCTTATCATGTCTCGTGAACACTTATACGAGGCGTTGGTGCAAAGGTTACTTATGAGATTCCGCACCGCTAAAGGCACCGGCGCCGTGTTGACCTGTAATTCAAACCCCTTTCTCATTCACCCAAGTCCCCCTAGGTTAACTATTGTGTGTTCCTGGCAATTACTGACCCGTTCTCTATTTTATGATCTCTAGTGGGCCATGCTTTTCGATGCCTCGCCATCGACCTGACGTGTACCACGAACCTCGGCTATGATTTTGGGTTCGTCGACGTCGAGGACTTTGAGAAAGACATGTTTAATATAGCAAGGACCCTAGGTCGTATGAACATGATCAGTCGTCACATCGGGCACTGGTTCTTCGCGGTGATGCGAGCTCCGGCGCGCTGGGCCAAACGCGCAGAGCCAGTCAGTCCTGGAATGATTCGCGTTCTGCGCTTCCGGAACGTAAGTCGTTCATTCATCCTCAGCGCCGGTCCAGACACACAAGCATCCATATATCTGACATGCAGTGTGTTATGCCCATGTGTAGTTGATCGATCAGGCCGTCACGGAACAGCATCGTGCTGCGACGACCAATATCACAAGTACAAGTGAAAAGACTGGCGGTAGTGGCGGCGATGATGGGTTTAAATCCACAGTCCAGAACATCCTCAGGTCGAACCTTCCAGCCCATGAAAAGGAGTTGACACGCGTGGTGAACGAGGTATGGCTCTGCATCAACGCGGGCATCGACACAGAAGGCCAAGCCATCGCGTTTGCGACGTTCATGCTCCTAAGCCACCCCGAAGAGCTAGCACAACTCCGCGAAGAGCTAGCAGAATGCGAAAAGAGGCTTGGCAGACTTCCGACCTACCAGGAGCTCAAGGAGCTGAATTACCTAAATGCAGTCGTACAGGAATCGTTCCGCCTGAACCACCCCATTGCCGGCCGTTTACCCAGGACCGACCCCGACAATGAGATCCAGTACGGGAATGTGGTGATCCCCAGGGACGTCACCGTTTCCGTGTCCACGTACGACATCTATCTCGACCCCACGATCTTCCCTGATCCGCACAGATTTCAGCCTAAGCGATGGCTTGACCTGGGTGAGCGAAAACGCCTCCGCAAGTATATCAACAACTACGGCCGCGGGACCCGTAGCTGCGTGGGTATGGACGTGGCCAACATGGGAATCTACTTGACTCTAGGACGCATCTTTTCTCCGTCGGCTGGCTTTGAGCTCTCGTTACATGATACGCTTTATGAGCGCGATGTAGCCTTTGATGCTGACTTCTTTGGGGCCTTTCCCAAGAGCAGTTCCAACCATATCAAGGCGACCGTAATTTAGAGAACTAAAACCCAGAAATATCATGTTGAAAGAAGCAAGTAGGTTTCAAATCCGTACATAATCTAGTCTACTATATCAAGCCATTAAGCAAAGCCACTCTGCCACAAGATTCGTTTTTTATCCTAATAATCTGCGTTCGTTATCACATCAAAAGTGCGCAAGGCCTGCTTTAACCAGGAAATCTCAGCCTCTATGTTCATGTATCTTTCCACCCTAACCTAGTATATTGACGTGAGTCATCTTTACATAGTTTCATCAAGTGGACGGGCCATTTATGAACCTAGTCCTTATGTTGTAGTCTAGGCTCCGTTTTCACTACCGAGCTGAATCTTGCCCGTCCGGCTACCCATGGCTACCGGGAATTGTTGAATTATATTCTCATGGCGGAGACGGTCTCTTTGATAATAGATATCCGATGATCCGGCCTCCCACCGTCTCGACCGTTTTTTCTACGTTGATGGCTTACGACTGTACAAGTAGACAGGCGATTATTTTGAGATGTTATGCTTCTTTTGAAGTTTTGAAAGGCCAATTTAACAAGCAGCGCGCTCGCTGCGTTATACAACAGCAGACTTGCCGCCCCTGCCAAGTCTCTTTGGAAGACATTACCAGAACGGGAAGTAAGAGGTATCGTGGGGCACAGCTGAAGCCGCCAAGCCATAAAGCGAACAGTTTTTGAGTTGCCCAGTACATTTTGTCTTAATGTTGGCTTCATGACCACCTTTCCTACCCAGCCACACGCAATGTTTAGATGATGGAACAACTCCGACAGGAAGATGGCTCGACTAATAGTGAGACAACATTCATAGCCGCTTGGAAAACGATGGGCCGGCGGGAGGGACCGCGACTAGCTTCGAAATGCCTGTCAATCTAATGTTGCATTACCGTCCGAATGCACGACTACTGCTTACAGCCAAGTTCTTGGTTTGGTCGTTTCTGGCAATTTAGAGACACATCACGTGGGTCTTGAATTCGAAAGTTTGGTATCATCAA
The DNA here is from genome assembly GCF_030913485.1 of Colletotrichum godetiae. Lineage (NCBI taxonomy): Eukaryota > Fungi > Ascomycota > Sordariomycetes > Glomerellales > Glomerellaceae > Colletotrichum > Colletotrichum godetiae. The sequence goes on from NW_026851345.1 coordinate 6,807, forward strand.
AACTGAACGGAGAGTCCATCGTCTCTATTCTCTTCGTGATAAGTGAGACATCTCGTCTGACGTGAGGCGGACATATATCTATCCACCTTCCTGCAGAATATTGAGAACTAAAATGCAGCATACTCCGTTAAATACCAAGTCTTTCCTCTCAACAAGGTAGTCCCTTGGTTATGTTGACGATGATGAGAAGGAACTCAGGTACTAGTTGAAAAACAAGTTTACTCGCTGGCAAACGGGAACTATGCAAGGATCGTAGGTGTTTAGAGCCTAGGCTTCAAGTCACAACGACATATACTTTCCTATTTAGATCAAGTCCAATCCAGAGCAATCAACGAAACATCTAGAGGTTCTGTCAGATCATCTCGAGAGCCATTCTCGTGTAGGTCTCTCTGGTATGCCGATGCTGTGTGGTAGCACTTGATGCCTAGATAACTAGGTAAAAGGATAGTCATCAAACAAATAGGAGTCACATTGTGAATGTATTCGCATTCTATAAAGGTCCATGATGTTCCCAGCTCTGATCCCATGGTATCCTCTTCATCCTCAGCCACCAAGCAGCACAGAAGCAACTTATCACATCCCATCCCATCATAACCCCCACTACACCCAATTCCAAACCCCTTTTCTCTCTCTCAAAATGCACTTCTTCAAACTCATCGTCAGCTTCGCTGTCGCCGTCTCCGCCATTGATATCCAGAAACACTTTGGCCAAAATTGCGGCGGCAACTTCCGCGTTTGCAGAGCCATCGACCCGAACCGATGCTGCGTCGGCGCCACGGCCGAGAGCGTCCTCTTCCGCTACATCCCGTCCAACTGGCGCATAGAGACCCGCGGCTACGACGGCGGCGACTGCCGCAACCGCCGCTCCACCATACTCTCGGCCGGCGGCACGTCTGTCTGCATGCGCTCCGGCGGGTTTCTCTTCACCGGCGGCGGCTACGGCTTTGTCAACCGGAAGAGGGCGCCTCAGGAGGCTGGCGAGGAGACGTGTGCTGCCGTCGGCGGCGAAGCGCAGGAGCAAAAGTGCGAGTCTAGCCAGGAGCCCGATACCCTGGTGCTTGTTGACGGGTCCGAGTATGATCTTGTTGGTCTCGAGGCCGACAAGCTTGATAGACTGGTATGATGGTACCCTGGGAGACCTCAAAACTCAAGAACATGGACACAGCTAACACGAGAATTTTCCCCCGTCTAGTATGCGTTTCCATGAATCATCTCCTTTGCCCTTTGAACAACAGATGCAGGATTTATTAGAACTCCATCGCCCCTTCAAGCACGGAGTGATTTTGCTGACTACTTTTCTTCCCCCTCTAGCTTTACTATCGCCGCCGATCCCAATGTGACCTCCGCCGCGGACATCCCTGACGAGTTCACGCCTCTGAGGAAGTAAGAGACGCACAAATCGGCCAGCAACGGCCTTCATGGTGCCCTACCTTAGGGACTGTTTCTCGCAAGGTGAGATGAGGGACGAGGAATGGTTGCCCTGCTGGCGATGTTGAGTTTGGACCGTGGGAGAGACGTGTGCTCCATCTTCTCTTCTTATCTCTCGGCTGATGGGTCATATCTTTCTTCTTTATGCTTTCAACATCGTTGAGTAGCATTCTCCGCTCCCTAACTGAGAGGGCTCTGGCGCCGGATGTCCCTTTAAGAATGAAAGAATGACAAATATTTTACCGATCAAGACCTTTTGCTTATAACTATGAGAAACACATGATTATGGCGTTCGCCCCTATCGGATACCTTATACCTCTATAGTTGAAGTTGACAGGAAGAATCTTGAAGTGCGGGTCGTGCCCCTTGGGTTCGCCGTTTTTGGTAGATATGCTTTGAGGAGTGTTATACCAAGTTAACTTGTCATTCAGCGAGGAGTGTGGGGTTTTGGGAAAGTCAGACAATCGCTGAAGGTTGGAATTAGGTGTTGGGTGTTGCATTACACGGTGCCTGACATGGCCGAGGGCCTGGGTGTCAGAGTGTATCGACGTCTAATCGGCGATATCGAGTAAGGCAAGTTTGATCACGGCAATGTCTAGGCTCAAAGTCAATGTGATCAAAGAAGGCAAATGAGACTAGGTTGAGGTGTCATCAAGGTATCTGGTGTGATCAATTGCTTTCTCAGCTTCTAATAGTTTTGACGCCTCTATTCCAGGCCCAACCACGTCTACACCGCAATCAAGCCAGGTAGCCGTAATGTACATGATCATCAAGCCTGGATTTCCCCTTTTACTTTTTGTTTTTGATTTCGTGACTCATATTCCCCTCCTTATCTGGTGAGGGCGATGTCGTCTATTCTGAGGATCATCTTCACCGTCTCCGCGGCCAACTCGATGGCGCTGGTGCTCACCAACAAAGGCTGGAGGACGTTCTCCTTGGAAATGTTGGTGTTGACGCCGCCGGACTTGATACTGACACCCGCATTCTTCTCACCGAGCTCGTGTCTGTGACGAAGCTCGGTGACGACCTTGATGCTGTTGAGTCCGGCATTCTCAGCCAGAGTAGTAGGAACAACCTCCAGAGCGTCGGCAAATGCCTTCCAGCAAATGGCCTCGGTACCCGTCAACTCACGGGCGCGCTTGGAGAGCTGAGACGCGATCTCGATCTCAGCAGCACCACCACCGGCGATCAAAGCCTTCTTCTTCACCAAGCAGCGAACAACGCAGTGGGCGTCGTGCAAACTGCGCTCAGCCTCGTCAAGGATGAGAGAGTTGGCGCCGCGAACGATGACGGAGACGGTCTTACCAGTGGCCTTGGCGCCGGTCACCTTGACCATGCGAGCTCCGTTAGACTGAACCTCCTCGACAAGATCAGCTGAGCCGAGCTTGTCCTCTGTAAAGGAGTCGACATCGGCAATGGGCTTGCAGCCGGTAGACTTGCAGATGAACTCGATCTCATCACGCTCGATATCCTTAACGGCAAGAATGCCAAGCTTGGCGAGGAAGTGCAGGGACAGGTCGTTGACAGCATCGCGAAGAATGGACTTCTGGATGAAGAGAACGTTGCACTTCGCCTTCTTGATCTTCTTGACCATGTTGAGAAGGTAGAGACGCTCCTCCTTGACAATCTTATCCATCTGTCTGTAGTCGTTCACTTGAATAGTGTTTTCCATCTGGATTGGTCAGCAACCGCAAAAAGGGGTATCTGAGGGGTAACTTTACATCGGGCTTGGGAGGGCTGAGCTGGAACTGAATAAGACCGATTCTGGCCTTCTCGATTCTTGCAGGACCACCAGCGCCCTTGAGAACAGGCTGCGTCAAGATCAAGCCATCTGAAAGCTCACTGTCCTCGATGGTTCCGCCAACCTTCTTGACGATTCTGATGTTCTTCAAGTCGACGTTGTCTGCCGTCTTGAGGTCGATGGTCTTGACAACGGAGTTGACAGCCATGGGGCCGAGGATGTTGGAGTATTGCGACACAATCTTGGAGGAGAGAGATGTGTTGGCTGCCTGGAGCAGGGATGCTGTGTCGGTGAGGGAAATGGGTTGTGACATGTCGTGGAGAACCTCGACAGCTGCGGCGGCAGCTCTCTGGAAAGCCTCTGAGATGACGGAGGGGTGGATTCCTTTTGACAGCAGTCTGTCGGCGGCACCAAGCAAGCTACCGCAAATGACAACCACGGATGTTGTACCGTCTCCCGCCTCCACGTCCTGTGCCGCCGAAAGGTTGACCAACATCTTTGCTGTCGGGTGCATGACGGACATGCTCTTCAACATTGTGTTGCCATCGTTGGTAATGATCGTCTCGCCCTTTCCACTTCGAATCATCTTGTCCATGCCGCGGGGACCTAGAGAAGTTCGGATCGCATCGGCGACGGCTAGTAGTCAAGTCGAGTCAGTTGATGATCTAGGAAGCTTGCAGGTCTGTTTGTCTTGCTCACCTCTCGCAGCAACAATGTTGGAGGAGCGGACGGCGACGGGCTTCTCCTTGTCCTGTAGGTGAAGTATTAGCAATAGCTCCCCCTCTAGAAGCTTCGCTATGGGCGCGCAGTTCGTACCTTGAAAGTGGCATTGCCAGAGCCTCCTCCGACTGGGGCAGCTGCAGTGGTAGCCATTTTGAAAAATCTGGTTTGTGTTGTGCTTGTTATCGAGAATTCGGGGTCGGGAAGACAAGCTAAACACGGGGTGCAAAGGTATCGGTATCGTCGTGGGCCTGTCCCGCTGTCGCCTTCTTTTGCGATCGCCCACTTTCTCTCAGGTAGCAACCCCCCAGCGGCGGTGGGATATTTTTTAGCGGCCGTCAGGTTGTTCCTGCCCCGGTACCTTAAGGTATCTCGCTACCTGCCTTAAGCCGTCAGTTCTGTTTGCATTTTGCCCACACCGGGCCTAGCTCCACAGCAGCCTCGCATTTGTGGCCCGTGCATTGGAGCTCAAGGCAACCTGGATTACGGAACCGTCTTCCATCACCATCTCCATCCACGATTCCACCCCCCAGCACCGTATTCATTGACGACCGACGCGACCACTCCCTCCAAACCCCGCGATTCTATTTCGATAAACCTCCGAACCGAAACCTCCAACGGACCCATCCCAACCATAATACTCGGCAGTAGGACGTCCAGTCCTCATCCTACATCATGGTATGGACCCTGCGTGTCCACTTCGCTCGATAGCAGTGTTAACTGGAGCATTAGCCTTCCGCTACCGGCCAGAACTGGGAGAAATACCAGAAGACCTACGCAGACGATGAGGTCGAAGAGAAGAAGATTACGCCGTTGACCGATGAGTCCGTCACCACACCAAGTCCAAGTTTCGATTCATTGTCGACTAACAATGCCCAGAGATATCCAAGTGCTCAAGACCTACGGAGCCGCCCCGTACGGTGCTGCCATCAAGAAGCTTGAGCAACAGATCAAGGAGAAGCAAACAAGCGTAGACGAGAAGATTGGTGTCAAGGTAGCTGCGCTCGCCCCTCCTTGGCTAATTCAACTCGGTCTGACTTGACTAGGAATCCGATACGGGTCTTGCCCCTCCTCACCTTTGGGACGTAGCAGCAGACCGGCAACGCATGTCGGAAGAACAGCCTCTCCAGGTCGCCCGGTGTACAAAGATCATCCCCGATGAGAAGGACGACTCCAAGAGCAAATATGTCATCAACGTCAAGCAGATTGCCAAGTTCGTCGTGCAGCTCGGCGAGAGAGTGAGCCCTACGGATATCGAAGAGGGTATGCGAGTCGGCGTCGATAGGAACAAGTACCAGATTCTTCTGCCGCTGCCACCCAAGATTGATGCTAGCGTTACGATGATGACGGTTGAGGAGAAGCCTGATGTTACGTACGGAGATGTTGGTGGTTCAAAGGAACAGGTCGAGAAGCTGCGCGAAGTCGTCGAGATGCCCCTTCTGTCGCCAGAGCGGTTCGTCAACCTTGGTATCGACCCCCCGAAGGGTGCCCTGCTGTACGGTCCCCCCGGTACCGGAAAGACCCTCTGCGCCCGAGCTGTCGCCAACAGAACAGACGCTACCTTCATCCGAGTCATCGGCAGTGAGTTGGTCCAGAAGTACGTCGGTGAGGGTGCAAGAATGGTGCGCGAGCTTTTCGAGATGGCGCGGACGAAGAAGGCCTGCATTATCTTCTTTGACGAAATCGACGCCATTGGTGGTGCCCGTTTCGACGACGGTGCTGGTGGAGACAACGAGGTTCAGAGAACTATGCTGGAGCTCATTACTCAGCTGGACGGTTTCGACGCTCGTGGCAACATCAAGGTCATGTTCGCAACCAACAGACCTTCCACACTGGATCCCGCCCTGATGAGACCCGGTCGTATCGATCGTAAGATTGAGTTCTCCCTGCCCGACCTCGAGGGTCGCGCCAACATTCTGCGTATCCACGCAAAGAGTATGTCAGTTGAGCGGGACATTCGGTGGGAGCTCATCTCGCGTCTGTGCCCCAACGCCACGGGTGCCGAGCTTCGCAGCGTCTGTACAGAGGCCGGTATGTTCGCCATCCGCGCCCGGAGAAAGGTGGCGACGGAGAAGGACTTCCTCAGCGCCGTGGACAAGGTCATCAAGGCCAACCTCAAGTTCAACTCGACGGCCAGCTACATGCAATACAACTAAGATGGGCAAATCCAGAGGTTACGAGAGGGAAGGGGGGGGTCACGGAGTTTCGTCATGTCCCTTTTTTCAAAAGGCTGTAAGAATAGGCAGGCTTCGGATCGGGGAAGGTTCTAGAGGGCGTGATACCTTCCGAGAGAAAGGAGAAATAGATCATGCATTTCATGTGCCAGTCGAGGTTTCCCATAAGCGCGCTTTGCAAGTGACATAATGAGTCTGACTGCCCAGCCAAGGTACGAAGAGAAATGACCGCGCGTAACGTAGCTTTTCTTGTCCTAGTTCGTTTTGCCGAGGGGTACATGCTGCAAGTAATATTATTAGTCTGGCTCACTGCCTGATATCTTTGATCACTGAATCGTACATGATGGCTTCGTTTGATAGAATTGGTATTGTTGGCCGTAGAATTACATTGAACTACAGCTAGACAAAGCTCTCTAGCCTCTCCAGCCTACCTTACGTAGTGAGAATGGGGACGTGAAAACGGAGTAGTTTCAACTCATCCATCTCTTCCGCTGCTCCCTAGTGATATTTTCCTCCGATGTGAAAAAAACAGCGTCCCATGCTGCCTCAGCATTTCCCAGATTGCTCCATTACCAAAGGATATACATGCCTTCATTAGCAGTGCCGTACGCTCCACGATCTTTCGTGGGCGTTGTGACTGTTGAAAAAGAACCTCCTTGAACGCTATGATTTGAAAACAAGAGAACGAAAAGAAAAGCCCTTCCACAGGGCGTAACAATCACGCTAGACTGACTCCATGCGTGATAGGCACCCCAGGCAAACGATGTCGCCCTCAGCGCCCTTCTCGATACAGCAACGACTGCAGACCATCTGCCGATGACAGCCTCCCGTCCAGCTGTTGTGCCGAGTGGCTCGGCCAGTCCTCTTTGACTCTTCGTCTTCTCTTGATTGTCGTTGCCTGTCGTCATCCACGTCGTCCATAGTACACGACCGTGAGAGGTCGACTCCGTCTTGCTCTTGGCCTAGTTGCGTACTGTTCATGCCGCCGTTGCTGCTTGGCCGTCCATCCTTCTCCCAGCCCTGGCACTCTCTGACACAAATATAGCATGACCGCTGTCCACAGCCCTGGCAATCTGCGAACGAATCGAGGTCTGATTTCTTCGTAGGGCGGCGGTGGCAGATGTGACAGGGAGCCAAGGATGAGGGCGTCTTAGTTCTGTTACCAGCTGCATCCGCACGGTTCTGTGCCGAATGAGAGGTATGATGAGATCCCGTCGACGACTTGCTACCCCGTCTTTGCTGCGGGTCATACTGTGACGTAGAACCACCATTCAAGCTACCAAGATCCGCATCATTGTCGTTATCGTCGTCGAACATGCGTTGTCGTTTGGGTACAGGGAGTGGCGCTATTTTACGAGGCGCCGAGTCGATGTTCTGGCGTGAGGGTTCGACGGAGGCAGCGATATCGTCGGAGAAGCCAAACTGATATCTCAACCGGTCATTATTACTGGAAGGGAAGCGAAGGGCATTGCCTCCCAGATGCTGCTGTTGTTGCTGCTGTTGAATCTGCTGTTGAATGGGCCTGCCTCCAAAAACGCCGTCAGCGTTCCAGTTGTTCGTTGCGGCCTGATACTGGGCGAGTTTCTCGTACAGAGGGGCTGGCAACTGCAGGTCGTTGATGTTGGCGTCGTTGACGTCTCGTCTACGCTTCCTGCCGGACGCCATCGCCATCAGCCGTGGATGCTCCTCGGCGACGGATGGCATTGGGTTTCTGTTCTGTTGTTCGATTTAGGCAGGGATTGCTGTGAGAGTCGTCCGTGGTTTGAGCTCGTGGATCGATGCACAGGGGATTTCTCGTCGTTGGAAGGAGGCGAGAAACCAGGCGTTGGTGGTGGTTGAAGTCGTGGTCGGCAAGGCGAGGTTCGCTGATAAGGTTCCCCGTAAATCTCTCTTGTCGATAAGCAGAACCGAAAGGAAAGGGTATGAAGGTAACGAAACAAACCGTTGAGGGCTTGCTTCTGGTCAAAGATGGAGAGCAAAAGACCTCACAAGAAGAGAGAGGACCTGATGACGAGTGAAAAACGCTCCTTCCCACTCGCTCTTCTTGACTCGGCAGCTCCTTCGTGGAAGAGGAGGAGGGGGGAAAGATGGTGGTGTCGCTAGTTAGCTGCAGGCATATACGTCCATGTGAGCAGGCTCTGGCAGCGGAGGCACTGGAGGGTGCTTTTGATGTGGCACTGGTGGCCAGGCCCGGCTCGGAGCTTTTGGGCCTGACGAAAGTTGCCAAGTCTAATGAGTTGGGGTGGAACCAACGAGCGTTGAATGGAATAATTAGATTGGTTAAGGTCGTGCTTTCCACCTGTTCTGTCAGCGCAGTCATCTCAGCGGACTCAGCGCTGGACCCAACTGATCGGAAAGCGCGCCGTCCGCTGGAAACCCCGTCGTTTCCTTCCTCCGCTATTCCATTCAACTCGCCCAGGTCGGTCTTTGGAGCAGGTAGCTGGAGCACCTCCAAGAGACCCACCAGATTCGTTCTCCCACCAATTGACACCCCCTGACTACCTGCCTAAGTTAGGTGCAAACCCCGGCCGCTCACTCGTTGTTGCTCAGAAACTGGTGGTTATCGGCGACAAACGATACTTGCAATGCCTGCAAAGTCACATAAATTTGTACAAGCTAGGGGTCTAGAGGGAAAACATGGGACGAAACATCATTTTATTCATTCAAAGATTTATGAAGATGGGGGCGAAATATGCATTTATGTGACACACCTCGCATTGTTCCATCACCTTACCCAAAGATACGACTGCGCCTCGGCAAATCAGTGACCGAGACAGTGTTGAAGACAACGTTGTTTCCACCAGCCTAGGGTTGTATCGGGCGTTTACTCACCTGGGTCTATGACTCTGTATTTGTAGAGATGCTCTCCGTTGATAGCAGTCATAAGTCATCTCGAAATATTAGCTTGTTCACCAGACTCTTGTAGTACGTTGTTCCGTGGCACATCACTGAAACATGGGCAGGGCACATTGAATTGTAATCTTGTCTTGTCATTATCAAGGAGTCAGGTATTGAAAAAGGACCATCTGATTTACACTCTATCGCTCCCCATATTGCTCCCAACGATGAATCTCGTCTCTGCCGCCTCCACTAACAAAGGAGCTGTTTTAGAGAGCCTAGTATAACATACACAGAGACAACCGAAATGTTGCCATGCTAATTTAGTGGCGAACCTTGGTCTCCTTGGGAGGGTCGTAGGCGAGCTTTCTCGACTTGAGCCAGGCCCACTTGTACTTCTTGACCCAGACGCTGAGGGCCCAAAGGGAGGCCGAAACGACAAGAACCTTCATACCCATGCGCTTGCGGTCGTCCATCTCGGGCTCAGCAGCCCAGTTGAGGAACTCGACAACGTCCTTGGCCATCTGCGAGGTGGAGGCGGGGGTGCCGTCCTCGTACTCGACGAGGTCCTCGTAAAGGACACGGGCCATGGCGATACCGGTGCCGGGGAAGTAGGGGTTGAAGTTCATGCCGGGAGCGACGACGGCGCCCGCGGGGGGCTCCTCAGGGTAACCGGTCAACAAGCTGAAAATGTAGTTGCAGCCACCGTGGCGGGCCTTGACGATCAAGCTCAGGTCGGGGGGAAGGGCACCGTTGTTGGCGAAACGGGCAGCCTCCTCGTTCTTGTAGGGGTCGGGCATGTAGTCGGAGAGCTTGCCGGGGCGCATCTCGATGTCACCCTGCTCGTTGGGCTCACCGGGGTACTCGTTCTCCTCGGCCATGGCCTTGGCCTCGTCGACGGTCAAGACGGTACCGACGAGAGTTCGGTAGGGGACACGGCTGAGAGAGTGGCAAGAGGCGCAGACCTCGCGGTAGACCTGGAAACCACGGCGGAGGCTACAATTCAATGTAAGCGTCATACATCCCGGACAGGTCGAAAAAATGAACGTGGTGTTCTACTTACGCCTGGTGGTCAAAGGTCTTGAACCATTGCTCGTGAACCCAAGGGTAGTTGGTCGAGTGAAGACTGGAAGATGATAAGTTAGCTCAATGATCGTTGTTCGTCGGTCGTCGGTCGGCCCCGGTTCCATTGTCGATTATGCCTCAACCCAAGGGATTCGGCGGCATTCGAGCAATTGTCCGGCATCGACCGCGTACAGATGGGTAAAAACTCACCCCTCCTCAGCCGGTGCGGCAGCATTGGCGGAAGGTCCGTAGAGGTGGTAGTACCAGGCCATAGAGCCCAAGGCGAGAGACGTCGACGTGACGGCGGCGAGGTTCAATCTAGAGGAAGCTTCGGCACCAGCGCCGCTGGAAGTAGAGGCGGCACGCTGTAACAATCATCGTCAGCGAATTGCCCCCAAGTCCTTGATGTCCATTGATGTCCGTCGATGAGCATTGAGGCCGGGCTCGGGCGTGTTCGTTGGCGGTCGGTCGGATTGCCTCGGGAATTTCGACTCGTGATCAGCTCATCTGCGTACCTTTGAAATCGTGACAGCGCCATTTGTGAAAGTGCGCGCCGAGCGCAAGCAGGACCTTGCCAACATGATGGGCGAGCCGTATCCGCAATCCGCAGCTACAGAGACAGCCGCGAACAGTATGATGGGGCAATTGGTGGGAGGTCGTCTCGTGGCGGAGATCGTTTCTATGGTACAGCAATCGAGGCAGGAGAAAATCGCTTGAGGCAGTTTTCGAGTGCCTTAGGTATGGGACGTCTCTGATTGGCTGATGGACACGGTCAATGACATCTTCCGTTCCGGCGACTTTTCGCTTCCTTCCACTTACCCGTAGTTGCCCGGTTGCGCTCAATTGACCACACGTATTTCCGATAGCCCGTCTTACCCAAGTGAACCCAACAGCTGGCGTCTGCCTGCTTCCCGGACTGAGAAATATCGCCCCCATGATTGGCCTGAATTGGATGCAACTGCAGCGATCTACTACATGCATCACAACACGACATTGGACGATGAATTGTTTCTTTCTAACATAACTCACTACCTCAAATCGAGGGCGAGACAGAACTTGAGAGACAAGTAAAATGATTGATTTAGTTCCGAACCTCTCAACAGCTCAGCATCTCACATGCCCGAACGACATGAATAGCGAAGGAGTTGGGTATCAGGTGGACTTTTATTCGACAAAACTACAAAACTTTTTTTACCCTCGCAAACTGAAGCTCCTGCAACTCATGGCAGATATGCTCTCGATATATGCACACTTTTTCCCTCGTCCAAATCGTCAGCCACGCCCCGTGGCCGATCTACGTACCATGGAGTCGCCCACATCCGCAAAATCGTTCGAAACCCAGCTGCCTTACTCAAGCGCCGTTCTTGCTGATGACCTCGCGGCGCTGCTTCACTGCGTTGGCCAACTGATCGAGGACAGAAATGGTGTCGTCCCAGTGGATACATGCGTCTGTGATGCTGACTCCGTACTTCAGGCCCTCCTTGCCCTCCTTCGGCACCTTTTGGTTACCTGTCGAAAAGATTAGTATCCGCAACTACATGCAATGACCCAGAAAGATACTTACCCTCGTTGATGTTGCTCTCAATCATGACACCCATGATGCCAGTCTCGCCGCCGGCAATCTGGCCAGCGAGGTCGGCAGCAACCTTGGGCTGGTTCTTGTGGTTCTTCAGGGAGTTGCCGTGGGAGCAGTCGACCATGAGTCTTTGGGGGAGGCCGGCCTTCTCCAAGGCAGCCTTGGCCTCAGCAATGCTCTTGGCATCGTAGTTAGTGCCCCGAGTTCCACCTCTGAGAATCGTGAAGCAGTCCTCGTTACCCAGCGTACCGACGACAGCTACGACACCGGGCTTGGTAACAGAAAGGAAGTGGTGGGGGTGTCTGACGGCACCAATTGCATCAATAGAGACACCAAGCGACCCGTCAGTGCCGTTCTTGAAACCGACGGGGAAACTGAGACCGCTCGCCAGCTCTCGGTGCAGCTGACTCTCGGTGGTTCTCGCGCCAACAGCACCGACGGACAGCAGATCGGCAAGGAACTGGGGCGAGATGGTATCGAGCATCTCGCTGGCAATAGGCATGCCCCTGTCGGTGAGGTCGACGAAGAGCTGTCTTGACAGGCGCAGACCCTTGTTAATCTTGAAGCTGTTGTCGATATCCGGGTCGTTGATCAAGCCCTTCCATCCAACTGTTGTGCGCGGCTTCTCGAGATAGGAGCGCATCACGATGAGGAGCTCGTCCTTGTGCTTCTCCTTCTCTTTCAGCAACATATCGCAGTACTCGAGAGCAGCTTTGGGGTCGTGGATGGAGCAAGGGCCAATGATGACCAGCAGTCTCTCCTTCTTGTCGGTGCCATTGACAATAGCGACGGACTCGTCACGGCCCTCGATCACGGTCTGCTTCGACTTGGGGGTTTGGGCAATCTCGTGCTGGAGCAGATCCGGCGACGTCAAAGGGTTGTAGCCGCGAACTGGTACGTCAATTAGCTTAGACTGACCACTGACAAAGGACCAATGCAATTCATACTTCTCCAATCTTCGCTGTCGGCCTTGTTGCCGACATTCTTGTTCTCGATGAAGAAGCTCTGTGGGAGAGTGGTGAGTCAGAGGTGTGTGTACTTGCGCGCGCGCGCAGAGTGGCCGAGGGGGTTGCGAGAAGTGACTTACAGACATGGTGGTGGCGAAATATTCAAAGCCAAGATACAATTGGACGCTGAACGCTTAGTGAATGCTGAACGAGTCGATTGAAGGAACACTCAGGTCGTTGACAAGTGAAGAAAGCGCAATTGAAAAGAGAAATAAACTTTTTCCTTCTGTGTTTGTAGGTTGCTGTGTCTGAAGGAGGGCAGCTTCGAGGACTGGAATACCTTACATCAGACCTGAGCACAAATGGGCGAAGACTCATTCGTCCCCTGCCCAGTGCCACCCCGGCCGGCAGTACCCCGCCGAAGACGGACCCAGAAAAAAGTCAAGCACCACCTTGACCACGACGACCACCACTACTTCAAGACTCAAGTCAAGTTAGGGCCGCCTCATGCAAAAGAGTGCAAGCAAACTTCCAGGTTGCCACCAGTGAACCAATGGGCCGGCAGTGAGGGGTATCCTTGCCGCATCTTTCTCACTGAATTATGGCTGTGACGTGAGCGTTACCCCCCCTGTGGACCTGTCCAGCCGGCCTTACTTCACTCCATGGCGCCACAAGATGGGTCTCACCGCCTGGGAAATGCCCGCGACAGCACCGAAGAACGGGCATTTCCATTGCAGACTGAGAGTGCAGTCAGTGCTACGTCGACTTGGACGTGCCCTGAGCTGAGGTTGGATTGTATGCCTTCAACTCTTCTCCTCCAACCGATTGGGAACGAATATTCGGAGCACATGGTTTGGTACCTTAGTTTTATTCCCAAGGCGCCCTAGCTTGACATGTCATCTAACCACATCCAATCTAATACTCCAAATACTTCAAAAATCTGCTCTAAACACCACCGATGTCGCTTTGAACCCCTCGAACCCTTGGTACCAGTCTTACAATACAGCACCTATACATCAAAGCTTAGATCGTCTTTTTCAGGGGCCTGTAAGCCTCTTTTTCCATCTTCCCATAGCCATTGAATCGGCCATACACCCACTTCAAGAGACTTGTGCTCGCAGTCATAAGCGCAGCCGAGAAAGTGAACAATCCCACACGTTGTACGGTGTTGAGAACATCGAAAATAGGGTAAGGGTACCTGCAGCTGGTTAGCGGCCTGGAAACTCAGTCAAGGAAGACGACTATTCATACCATCCGTTCCTGCTGAAGCACAGCTCAACCCAGCCCCAGTACAGGAAGGCAAAGATCATACTAATCGCCATGGCCGAGTACGCACGAATCGTCCATGGCGGGCTGAATAGGACGAGGTCCAGAGACAGGACGACAGCAGGGACCAGATGGAATCCAACATCCGGTAGCCAGTGAAGCTCGAAACCCTCGGGAATCAGCAAACGCTTGTCGATGGAGCGGATTCCCCAGTACAAGATGCTGATGAGCACCTCGAGCGGTGCTGCCGTGGTCGCCAGGGCATTCTTCACAGCAAACAACGAAGGGCTGAGGGTGAGATCAGCCAACAGTCCCGTCACGAACGTCACAAACGATAGAATGAGTCCGATGTTGGTGAGATGCTGGTAGTTTCCTCCAAAGCCCATAGAGATGTCGTGGGTGAGTCCATTCAGGAAGTTGAAGGATGCGATGAACGAAACGATGCCGGTAACGTGTAGCAACAGGGACGCTGATCGGGAAGGCGACTGCAGCCGCTGTAGCTGATGTTTGGCCATCTTATTTTGCCTCGATTTTTGACAATGATGCCGGATGTTCCAATGTCGTGGTTTTGGAGTAATTTTGCTGTAAAAGAAGGGATGAGATGGCAGTTCCGTAATGAGACGGTACCCAAAAGAGTGGAATTGTTGAGGGCAGGGAGGGAGAAGCCCGAGGGATTGGGTCGTCGTATTCGTTGATGCCTTGAGACGAAAACCTTGTGAAGATGATTCCGGCAAGGGAGCGTCTTATTTATTTGTCTTCTTTAGGAGAGAACTCGTCGCCGACTAATCAAGGTTCCTATCGATGCATCGTCAGGCTGACGGACCGCGGCAAGTTGCAACTGTCCGGTGCCTTCGGAAGGCTTCGTCATGAGGTCACTGATGGATCCCGGCGGCGCGGTGCCCCGTACTTGATCGCACCTCCAGGTCACCAAAGATCCACGCAGGCCCCCTAACCTGGAATCCTGGAAGCCCCATCGCAGCCCGCGGCATGTGTTGCCGGCCGCTAAAGCCAAACTAAGAAGAAGCTCGGGGTGGGTCCAAGGGCCAGCAGCAAGGCTGCTTTACGTTGGCTGCCACTTCCCCGGCACCCTCATCTGATTGGATCAATTGAGAGAGCTTCCTGCAAACCACCACAAGCTTCCTGGATTTCTATCTCAGCCTTACCACGCGACAGGCACTTGCACTCACGGTCACCACACTCGCTGTCGCTATACCTTTGAAGTTCGGCATCGAAAACATGGCCGACGACGACACCAAAACCAGCAAGCGAAGTCATGCGGACCTCGTTGCTCAAGATGACGGTAAGCACACGCCATGCAACATGGTACTCTCTTCTAGCACTACTTTGTGACCATTGCTTGGACTGACGGCGTGCGTAGACAGCTCCTCCGATGACGATATGGGCCCCCAGCTCCCCTCAGAAGCACCAAAGAAGAAAAAGCGCCGCGTCCTCCCATACGAAAAGCTCTACATTGCCGCGCTGCCAAAGTCGACCCGGTATTCCAAGTCTCTGATGCACAAGGAGCAACTGTTTTTCGTGACAGTGACGCCTCTGACGGACTTTATTGTGACCTCATCTGTAGACGGTGTTGTGAAGTTTTGGAAAAAGGTGGCCGAGGGAATAGAATTCGTCAAGGAGTACAAGGCGCATGCGGACGAGATCAGGTCCGTCTCCGTCAGCCAGGACGGGAGAAGCTTTGCAACTGCTGGCGCAGACAAGACTGTCAAGATTTTTGATGTTATCACGTTCGATCTTCTAGCGATGCTGAAGTTGACCTTCGTACCAAGGTGCCTTTGCTGGGTTCACAACAGAGGGGCTTCGCTGCCTCTTCTTGCCGTGTCCGAGGATGCCAACTCCAATGTCCACATTTTCGATGGCAGGGGAGAGAGACAAGACCCGATTCACACAATCAAGTCTCTACACAGAAGTCCGGTCTCAATCATGGCTTTCAACAGTGCATATGATTGTGTGCTGTCTGCGGACGAAAAGGGCATGCTGGAGTACTGGCGACCGAGCGGCGGCTACGAGAAACCAGACAACGTGTTTGAGTTCAAGGCTTCGACGAATCTGTTCGATTTCAAAAAGGCAAAATCAGTACCGACATCGATCACGATTTCACCGACAGGCAAGCAGTTTGCGGCGTTCTCTCAGCCAGACAGGAAAATCCGAATCTTCGACTTTGCGTCTGGAAAATTGTACCGAACATATGACGAATCTCTTCAAGTAATTGAAGATATGCAGCATGCTGGGTTGGCGCTGCAAAAGCTGGAGACTGTAGAGTTCGGTCGCAGATTCGCCGTAGAGCGAGAGATTGACTCGGCAGCGTACAGAGACAAGGCAAACGTCATCTTTGACGAGTCTGGCAACTTCATTCTTTACGGCTCAATATCCGGCGTTAAAGTGTTGAACACTTACACTAACCAGATTGTCAAGGTTTACGGCAAAGAAGAAAACTTCAGAGCCGTCAACCTGGCGATATATCAAGGTCAACCGCAGAAGAAGGGCATTACCACCGTCGAGATGGGTGCTTCTGCCAACCCCCTGCTTCAGGAGTCCGAGTCCAGAGACCCCATCTTGATAACGACAGGGGTCAACAAGCAGCGGTTTTACATGTTTACCAATGACGATGAAATCTCAAAGTCGGTGCGAGACGTCCAGAACGAAAAGCCTACAACGCTTGGCCAGAAGAAGGCAGAAGAGGCCAAGAAGGCAGAGACTGGAACCGCCGCTGTGATCCACACCAACTACGGCGACATTCACATTCGTCTCTTCCCTGATGCGGCACCAAAGGCTGTTGAAAACTTCGTCACCCACTCAAAGAGCGGCTACTACAACAACACGATTTTCCACCGTGTTATCCGCAAGTTCATGATCCAAGGTGGAGATCCTCTCGGCGACGGCACGGGCGGCGAGAGCATATGGGGAAAGGAATTCGCAGATGAATTCAGCAGTCTGAAGCACGACAAGCCATACACAGTCAGCATGGCTAATGCAGGCCCGAACACCAATGGCAGTCAGTTCTTTATCACAACGGAAAAGACGGTGAGTACAGTCCAACTCGGTGACTTAGATATAATGCAGTCCTAACAGTTGCAAACAGCCTTGGCTGGACGGGAAGCACACTATATTCGGGCGAGCAACCCAAGGGTTCGACGTTGTCCACAAGATTGAGAATGCGCGGACGTATAAGGAAAAGCCAGAGGAGGACATCAAGATTCTCAACATCGACATCGTATAGCCCGTTTTGTCGAAAGACGCCAAGTAATGAAGGAGATGAGACCAAACTGCTCGAGACGCCCCCACATCAGGACACAAGTGAAATGGAGCGGAAAAAGCAATGAGAGGACGCAGCATCCCCGCAAGCCTCGCTACTGATACAGACAGGTCTCGCGATGCAGCTGCATATCAGCTCAAGTCCACTCAACTAAGTGAGGCTGTACGTTGTTCACGTGGACGCAAAAGGCCAGCATTGGGCCGCTTACGATCCCGCAATCGGCGCTGCATCACCGCAACCCAATTCGGAGCCCGATCTCGCCCGCCAGTGACCACCCCGTACTTATAGACGACGTTTGGGCGTACCTCATGTCTAACGGCGCGCTCACTTCCGTTCTTCGAAGTGGGCGAGCCGGCGTTGTCGCAAGCGATCTCAAACGTAGCCTACAACTTACCTCCGCCATTGATAGTGAAAGACAGTGTGCTTAAGCATCTCACAGATGAATATTTCATTGACGCGGGCCCCCGGATTCCGTAGCTGCGCTGCATGTTCGCGTAGCATGAACTAGCCAATCAACCTGCTTCGACCCCGCCCCTTTCGGTTCGGCTCGTCCCTTTCTCATTGCCAGGATCGAAGTTTCCGGTCCAGGATGCCACGTCCGAAGAAGCCAGGGGCGCCGGAGCCGAAACGTCGAAGCCGAAATGGTTGTTGGTGAGTTGACTATGCTCTGTGACGTTGATGTACATGGCTTGGTCTTAGTCTAATCGTCATCTCCAACTAACTAACACGCCTACAGGCCGTGCAAAGCTCGGAAAGTGAAATGTGGTGAAGAACACCCGACGTGTATCAAGTTCGTTCTATCTACGCTTAAGTGATATGCTTTGGGACGCCGCTGGCGCGAGAGACTGCAGTCAGTGGACAGCTAACATACACACACACACACAGTTGCCAACGAACTGGGGAGCCTTGCGATTACAGTGTACGATTAAATTGGGAGGGCCGTCGAACGAAGAGATCTCTATCTTTGGGAACGCTACTAGGGACCGCCCAGCCATCCAAAGATTCCTCCCACACAGAACAGCCATCGTTCAATCATACGTTTACCATTAACAACCCGACCCAGGGTTTAGATCCGAAGCCTATAGCGAAACGCGTCCAGACTGCTCCGGTCAGCGTTGAGACAGGGAAGAGAAAGCTCGAACAGCTAGAGTCTTATAATGACTGCTTGAGTCGATCTCAGGGTGCCTCTTCCCGATCGATCCAGCAACAGCATGGCAGTAATTTTGCTCCGCCACTTAGCACCCCAAACCATAATGCTCGAATCCATTCCTCGACGTCAAGCCTACGTCGAATCGTTCCCGCAACTCCAAACACTTCACAGAGATTATACAAGAGGTCCAAATCCCTTGCTGAGTCAGGTAACCCGGATGCGTTCAGCCAGTATGGCCCTATATCTTCGCCAATTTCTCTAATGGGGGAAACTCCTCCCGCGTCTCTTCTCCGCTCGGGTACTGTTTCAACGCCGATCGGTTCTCCCTTAACGCCCGTCTCGCTAGGAATCAAATCTGACGATGAGATGAGGTCGCCCAGGTTAAGCCTGCCTCCGCCAGCGTCCCCAGAAAATAGTCGACTATCTGTAGACTATCTGCTCTCGAGCTCTCCCCGCCATGTGTATGGTGTGAACAAGGGACTGGTTCCGTCTTTTGGTCCACCTTTATTCAACTCTGGATTCAAGCAGGAGGTATCTGAGGAGGCTACATTTTACGGCTTTGATCTTGGCATACCAGATGCTGACTATGCCCAGAATCATGATATAGGGGCCATATCTCAGACCGTGGCTTCTATTAAACATTCTGGGCATATCCTCCAAGCTGTTGGTGTTGGATTTGATTCCCAGCAATACGAGAGCAGCCAATTCACGGTGCCTGGGGTCGGGTACTATGGCCAGCCTATTCCGATATGGATACCACGAAACATTGAGCCCCTTCCTGCCAAGTGAGTCTCTACTAATCTTGACTGGTTCGAGGCTGAACGATAGTAGACTTCGCGAAAATTCCATGAACCTCCTTGTAAGTCCGGCTTTGAGTTATCAAGTAGATGTTTACATAACACTGATGACTTTGGTAAACAGTACTTCGTAAGTAGTCCCGTCGTTTTGCTGCCTACCCTACAGTTGTGGAATAACGTCCGAATGACAGCATCACTTCCTGAACCACACCGCCAAGGGTAATAATGCCCATGATTCCTGTCATCAAGCCTGCTGACCCAGATATAGTTCTCGTACCATACGACGACCCCAAATCCAATCCCTTTCGCACGATTTTGCCACAAATGGCCGCCGGTAACGACCACCTACTTAGCTTACTCCTGGCCTACTCGGGTAATTGATCCCCACGCGCGCGTTCTGTCATTCCTTATCTGACGTAGTGGTTCGTAGCCGCCCATCGATCGAGAATTCTCGGAAAGAAGGAGCCGCAGATGAGGATAGCGATCTGGGTGCAAGATATATTCCCCGCCCTCCGACAGGCCCTCAATGACAGGGACAAGATCATCTCAAACACGAGCCTCGCCACTGCCATCATGCTCGCCTCGCTGGAGATCATCTCACCCACCGCCTTCGGGTACGATATTCCATGGCAGCGGCACCTGAGCCTGGCTCGGACGCTCATGTGGAGGCGGCTGGCCGACCTACGCAGGACAACTGAGAATGGACTGCAGGAGGACGCCGCGTGTGCCTTTCTGTGGAGCTGGTTCGCGTACCTGGATGTGTTAGGGAGCTTGAGTGGTGGTGTGCTCGACGCGGAGTCTTCACGGCTCTGGCTGCTCGAATACACGGTCCATAATCCCAATGACAGTCGGGATGAGATTGACTGCATCATGGGGTTCACTACGCGCTGTGTCCAGGTATTAGCCCAGATCGCAGAGCTGGCGCGCCGTTGTGACGAGCAGCGGTTCGCGCTGAGCAGCCACTCGCCGCAACTTGTCTGGTCTCCGAATGCAGCTTGCGCCGAGCGGGCTCAGCTCTTGGAACAGGAGCTGATGTTCAGCATGGCGCAGACGTCACGCCCGTGCAGGCATATGACCGACACCAACCAGGGCCAGAGTCGAAGTCAGGACAACGGTGTTGAGGTTGATAGCCATGGTAATAGGGAAGAGATGGTTCTCTTGAACGAGGCGTTCCACTGGGCTGGACTCGTACACTTACACAGGCGCATCCTAGGCAAGCCGCCTGCCCACGAGGACGTTCAGGGCCCGGTGAGGAGGATCGTGGCGTGCTTGGAGGGTATCGTGCCGGGCGGGTCGGCGGAGATGGGGTTCTTGTTTCCCATGTTTACGGCTGGGTGCCATGCGCTTGAGGGGGCGCAGAGGAGCAAGATATTGGAGAGATTCCATAGCGTGGAGAGAAATGGGATGACGCAGGTATGTCTGAGTGTTCCCGTAGCCAGAACAGAGTGTTGGAGCTGACTTGTTCTTGAATAGGTACACAAGGCGAGAGTGCTCATGGAGAAGGTGTGGGTTACGGGGCAGCCGTGGGAGCCTTTGCTGTGTAAGGAATTCATTGGTTGATTTTTGTCATCTTTCTTTTTCCCCGGAGGAAGGAAACGGCCAGCAACCGGGATCATTGTGTTTTCGAGTCAAGGCGGTTCCCTTGTCGCATATTTACGAATGGACGATGGCGTTGAATAGAGATATTGACGGGGGGTGGGCACATCAGGGAAAGCATTTATTATTTTCATTTTCCATCTGCACGACATTTATGAGCGTATGATCTGAACGAACTTTCTACATTGGGAGAGAAGGCTCGCGCTGGATATATTAGAGCTGATGAGAATACACGTACTTTTGTTAGTTTCCTCGGATTTTTCGTGCAAGATCATTAAGGCATGTACGTACACATATACGTCAAGACATTTGTTAGGTATCTTATAGCCTATTGATTGATTAACAGTAAAATGAAAACGTGCCAACACTTGACCCCGGCTGGGCAGGGACAAGAGTATGAAGAACCTTGCCGCAGAGATGAGATACTTATTACGATACGCAATTTGAAGTATTCCAAAGTCGAGAAGACTAAAATACCCCCCGTCTCGTAAGTGCTGTCGGGGCGCCTGTTGACCAGCGTGGAAAAACACCTCCACAAAGTACTCGAAAGGATTCCCAGGAAAGAAGTCTATCATGCCGTAGATGTCATGCCACTTGTTGAGGAAGGCCGTCCCCGGGTCTTCAAGGCTTAGAGGAGCATCTAGTCGAGGCTCCTTTACGCACCGGCAAACGTATCTCGGTCGCTCTTCTTGCCGACGTATTTCTAGTGCGGATACAATCCGACAACGACACAGACAATAACATTACGGCGGCCTTTGCAAAAGCGGTAGGAGCAGAAACATCGGCGGTCTCTAACCTCCCATCGCGAGAAGATCGAGAAGAGGATACAAAGGCCTATAAAAGCTAGTACGAGAAAAACAGCATTATAACAATAATACATACTTAAGATATTGTATATTAAGTTTCTATACCAACTATACTTTTATACTTACGCGAACCTAGCAACCCGTTACTAAGTATATTATGCCTTCTACCTAGGAAAATGAAGAAATCATAAGTCTTAAAGTAGATTAAGAAAATGAGAGCGGAAGTAGATATTTAAATAGTATCGCTTATAGCTGTCATTAAGATTTTATACGAGTACCTACCTACTGCTAAACTCTAAATCAATAGTCTTTATATATTATTAAAGGATGATTTACTAGATGAAAGACTAAGGGAGACTCCTAGTTCTTTTATAGATATAGAATAGTATGTATGTCCTGCTATAGAGGTGAAGTAGTCTGTAAATGAGTGCGATGACGACAATGCTAGTAACGGTCTGGTCAGCAACAGTATGAAAGAGATAAAGGACGGGCTTAGGCCTTGTCAAAAAGTAGTTAATGGGCTCTTCATTAGACTTCCGTGTGTTGACACAGGTAAAGGTACCCAACTTGAGCAAAGGACGTGAGAAAACATGGAATCAACACAGCTCAACATAGTAGATAGCTCACCAGACTTTGTCTGATGGTCGGTGTTAAAGTACTTCCCACTTAATACTAATCTACTGACTTGATCTCCCTGACGTACATACGTAATTCAGGCGGGCAAATCCAACGCAAAATGGTAGTCGATCCAGTGGAGCAGATCATCGGCCGTCAAACGCAGATAACTGAAAGTCCTTTTAATTCGCAATCCCAACCTAGCTCCGGAATTTTTGTTATTTTACAAAGTACAACTCAGTGTGCCCGATGATTATGCAACGCCTATGTTGCAGAAAACATGCCCTCGAGGAGAGCGCCATTCTCGGCGCCATAACTAGTCGCCCGAGTCGAGGGTTGCTCGATAGCCTTAGCAACTACTGATTCGAATTCTCCTTGACCTCTCCTTTGCGACGTTCCAAGCGATGGGAGTAGTTCTTGTCCTAATAATTCAGCTCTCCGCCGCCGCCGCCAGCGACATGATCGAGATCCTCGTAGCTCTTGAGGCTACGTCCCTGAGTGGCCTCTCGTGGGCCGACAGCCGCTCCTCCACCAGCGGCACCGTCTCCCCACTTGCCGGCGCCACCGCGGCCTCCTCCCCTCATACCACCATCCCAGCGGGGATTCGGGCGTCGGTCGTAGGGACCGCTTCGGTAGTTGCCACGGCTTCCACTCATGCCTCCTCGGCGAATAGGACCAGGGCCTCCACGGTCATCGCCGCCGGCATTCCAACCGGACTGCATACCGGGATGTCCACCACCGACGAATGGCGGGAAGCCGCCAGGTGGCATGGGGAATCCAGGGATGGGCATCATGCCATTCATGGTGAAGTTCTGCAGATTGAACCCACGGGGGGTTCCAGTTGCAGACGAGCCATTAGCAGGAGGGAAGTGACCGTTGGAGTTAGCATCTGTCCTTGATGGAGCAATGTGGGATGGGTCCATGACATAGGCATTGATAAGATGGAACTGTAGTTGGTTAGCAGCTGGCATAAAGTAGCTGGGAAATATGACTTGCCTCTTGCTCAATGGTCTCGAGCCATTCGTTATGGCGCTTCTCGACGTGTTTGCGCCAAAAGTGTTCCTCCTTGAACAACTTGGCACAATCGGGAACCTTGCATCTCCACTTGTGCTCGTCCTCCTGCTTGACGTATTTGAGCAGCTCGTCACCGACGGCATCCTCAACGGAGCGGCCTCCAAGCTTGCGCAGATCTGCAGTTTCGGGCTCGAGAATTTGTAAAATCTTGTCTTCGAATGTCTTGACCCAGTTGTAGGCGCGAAGCAGTTGTTGTTCTGCCTTGCCGGTAGTGCCGCGGAACTTCTTGTCCTCGGTCGCTTCGCCTTCCTCCTCAATCTCGCTGCGCTTCTTGCCAGGGAAAGGCTCCCCGTTGGCACTAGCGCGCGCAACAGCCTTGGCAGAAGTGCTGAGAGTGGTCCTCGGGCGACGAAGGTGACCACCGGGGCACTTGCGAGTGAGCTCATGAATCGAATCGCTCTCAAAGACGCAGAAGAAGCAGAAGTTGTAGACGCGTCTGAGGTACTCAATCATGAGATCCAGCTGCTTCTTCTTGACCAGGAGGTCTTCATCGTCAACGTCCTCCTCCTCAACGGCACCCTCATCCTCGTCATCATCGATAGCACCATCCTCTCCGTCTTCCATGCCGTCGTCGACGTCAAGGTCACGCTCCTTCTTAGCCTTCTTCTTGGGTGCAGTGGCTGCGGGCTGGAGGCGGCCACCGTTCTTAAGGTCGTCGACACGTTCCTCAATCTTTAAGACGGCGTTGAAGTCAGAGCCGAAGTCTTCCTCAAACTTGTTGACAAGTCGCTGAACCAGGCCCAAGTCCTTCTCGACCCGCTCGGGCGCAGAGAAGAGATCCCAGAGAGCCTTCTTTCTGGGGTGACTAGGCGGGTTGTGCACACCGACGTGGCAGACAAAATCGCCTCTAACTTCGTCCTTGACAGTCTTGCCGTTGACGGCATCAAGTGCCTTCTCGGCAGTCGACACAACCGCCGGCGACTTCAAGGGCATGTCGCCATCCTCATCCTTGGGGTCGACACGGTCCACGACCGCAGGGGCAACTTCTGATGAAGGGTGAAGCATAACCCAGCCAATGCGATGATACCGCTTGCTTGGGTTGGGATCTGACAGAGATAGCCACTTGAAGCCGCCCTCTTCTTCGCCAAGGTGCTCCTTGCAGAAGGTCTCGAGGTTTTGTCTGCTGACATGGGGCGCAATGGTCTTGATGAGAAGTGTGGGCTGATACAGGTTCTCGTCTCTGATATCACCACCATTGGCTGGGACAAGGTCTCCCACGCCAAGGATCTCGTTGGCGGCGGTTGCTTCACCTTCCTCCTTCTCTACGAGGCCTCCAAGGCCATTGGTCTCGCTCTTTGGGATTCCCTCCAGCGAAAACTCGTCAAAGGTTCCAGACTCAAGATCTTGCTCCCATTGGCTGTAGGCGCCGCGGCGAAACTCATTAAGCTGTGCTCTGAAGCCGTCACGAATCTCAGGGACATAGCGTTCGCGAAACCACTGCTCCTTCTTGTGCTCGCCAACAAAGGTGCGAGCCATCTTGGCTTGAAGTTCTTCCTTGTAGGCGTCATACGCGACCTGAATCTTGGCCTTTTCCTTTTCGCGCTCTTCTTGTGCTTCACGTGTGCCTCGGGCGCGTTCGGGTTCACGACGACGACCAGTGCGCTGACGTTCCTTCTCCTCCTTAATCTTTTCGTTCATCCTCCACCATTCGCCGAAGTATGAGAAGCCGACTTGGTATGGAAGCTTGACGGGATCGGCGAGGGGGTTGACGGTCATCGGCGCGGAGGCGCTGCTGTCTTGTCCAGGGACGTAGCGATCAATGTTGGCTGGCGGTGACTGGATTCTCCTCTCCCGACGATCATCGCGGTCTCTGCCACCGGCGTAGTCATCGCGACCACGGCCCCTTGGCTCGTACCGGTCGATAGCAGCCGGGGATCGTGAACGACGTCTGTCACGGTGTTGACGCTCATGGCCTGAAAGATTTGTAAGTAATTGGCCAGTAAACCCTTGCAATTGCGAGGCTCAGTATCCTGGCAGAAGCCTCGTCACGGAACGACTCAAGCCATTGAATGGGGTAATCAGAGATCCTACGCACCAGGCGATCTACCACGGTAGAATGTGTCAGCTCGCTCCTCCTTGACTCGTGTGTCGTCGCGACTGCTCCATGTCCTGTCGCCCGGCGAGCGCGCAGATGAGTCTCGGTGAGAAGAGTAGGAGTCCATCGTGGATATGTCGCGTCGAGTCTAGTGTGTGGGAAGGTAAATGGCGTCTTTGTTGAGTTCAATTGACCTCTTGAGGCTGATTAAGTATCGCGTCGGCGTCGGGTAGCTGAGTGCTTGCTGTTCATATGATTTCGTTTCGCTTGCTCGATCGAAGGAAGAAAGATGGAGGAAGCCTGTTGATTGGCAACATGATTGCGGTTAGAGAAATCATTCTGCAGGCGGGATACGGGACAGCTTCTGAGGGAAACGGAAGAAGAGAAAGAATTGAGAATTCGGGAGGGAAGTAGCAGTAAAAAGTGGTGCAGCTGCCAGAGGGCAAAGATGATTTGAAAACCGACTCGTCACTCTAACGACGACGGTACAAACGGAAGAAGAAAAAAGATGGAATGCCAAATGAGGCCTGCTGAGAATGATTGACAAACGAGGATGGTTGAACAAGGAGTTGGGCGGGAGTAAGAATGGATGGTTCTGGGAGAGGGAAGACAGGAATAATGGGGATCGTATCGAGGTGATGGATGGACAATAGGTTGCGGAAGAGTAAAGATAATGCAGAAAGAAAGGGAAGAACGAACTATTCCGATGGCGAGGGCGTATGCCTCGACGATAAGACGCGTGATGCTGTCGTGATCCAAACGGTAGAGGGCTTTGGGATGCACGAGAGAGATATGGAGGATGTGAAGGCTGACCAGACCCCGTACTCAAAGGGCGACGAGATGATGGGAGCGAGACACGGACAAAGGGTCGGCTAGAGAGGTCCACTGTGAGCGAAACGGGTTTAGTGTTCCTTCGGGGGATCCTCGGCAGCTTCGGCACTCTTAACTGCATACGTCTCTTTTAGCATATGTACTTGCCAGATACGAGTCGTTGATTGAACTGGACCTTTGCTATGAAATACATGACTTGCAATAAGTATACCAGGCAATTGAGCTCCAAGAGAGTCTTTGAGAGTACGCCTTCTTTAAATAAAAAAAAGCCTCCCGGGTACCTGACAAGCGCAGTAGTTGTAGATGCCTTCCTCAAGTGCTGCCAACGCCGGCGCAGCTGCCCCCAGCCGTGACAGGCGGGTCAATGTCCAGTGGAATTCAATTGCTGGAGAGCTGCAGAACAACGGCGGCCGATCCCCAGCGATCTCCAGAGCTTCACCCCTGTAGCGGCAGAAGCATGCCCATCTGAGGAACGGGGGTCCCCATCTGCCCAAACGACCAAATCAGTTCAGATAAAATGGGTGACAGACAACTTGACAATTTTACCGTCAATCCGTCGACCCAATTGTCTGTCGAGAATTGACAAGCACCGCATGCACCTTTCGACCGTAAGTTCGAGTCCCTCTTGCCAACATAACGAATTCGACAATTAGGGAAGTAAAAAGACGCCGGATTGAGGTGGTTCCTGACGGGAGACCCTATACACATTGCGTCATAGCTCTCCTGTAAGAGGATAGCTTCCTCGCATGTCGGACTGGGACCCGCCCCGAGGTTGCCTCTCATCATCCGCATCGCATGTTCCAGACGAACCGTTGCAATTTACTTATAAACACACCACACGCCATTATCGCATTCGCACAGCTGATACGTTTCTTACACTTGTTGTCAATTTCAACACACTTCATAACTGAAATCGGCTACAATGACAACCTTCATCCCGGCCCTGACCTTACCCCACCAGGTCTTCGAGAATGCCGCCGCCTCGATCCTGCTCCCGATAGCTCTCGGGACGGCCGTGGGCTACTCTTCGCGACGTACGTTCCCCCTCGAGTAACCTCGCAACGTTGTTAAACCGATACTAACAACGGTCATATAGCCAGGGACACTAAGAAGACCTACGCCGCCATCAAGAACCCCCCCGGCCGCCCTCCCGCCTGGGTCTTTGGCCCGGCATGGACTCTCCTTTACGGGTAAGCCCACCAACTTCATCCCTTATCACAACACTTCCCTCCGCGCCTATGTCTAAATCTGACAATCGTCCAGACTAATGGGCTACTCCGCCTACCGCGCCCTCCAAACAGGCCTCTCCCCAACCTCCACCCTCTCCCAAATCGCCGACACAAAACACGGCGCGACCCTCTACACCATCCAACTCGGCCTCAACCTCATCTGGATGCCCCTCTTCTTCCTCATGAAGCGCCCCATCGCCGCCACCGTCGACATCGTCGCCCTTCTCGGCATAAACTCCTACCTCACCTACCTCTGGGGATCCGTCGACGCCGTCGCCGGCGCCTGCCTCGTCCCTTACCTCGGCTGGCTCTCCTTTGCGACCTACCTCTGTGCCGGAGCGGGTTACCTCAACGACTGGGACCTCAAGGGCGCCGAGGAGCGGTTCGAGGCCGAACAGGCCGCCAAGGCTGGAAAGAAGCAGTAGTGTTGCGACTGTTACCGTTGTCGTGCAGGTGTTTGTGACACGTGCAATGGTGTAGAGAAGGGAGAGGAGGAGGAAGAGTGGACTTGGTGGGCGTATCTGCGTGCTATGGCGTTCTAGTTGGTATTGGCCGGCCTGTTCCTTACGTTGAGCGTTTATTAGGAAGAAAATTCGATATTCCAGGCTTCAAACAAACGCTCGTTGTGTGATTTGAGAACCGTTGAGCGTGAAGACTATTACTGAAGGACGAGGCACCCAGAACGAGCAAGGACGAACTACCAGAGTTTTCATCAGCATGAAGCAGAAGACGGGGCCACACAGAGAGATGGATGACGTTGAGAGATCCAATGTCTCTTAGCCCCCTATTCTGTCCTTTGACCATCACAGCCAACACCTCACAGACTTGCGCGGTAAGCGTATCATCCCAGTAACAGTCTTGTAGTAAGGCAGATTTCTTCCCAAACAAAGGCCGGTTGGCAGTGGAAACGCAATCATTCAACATGTCAAATAGTGTATCCTTTGATTCCAAGTTGTGTATAAAAGACTCAATAATCTACGCTCATGTCTCTTTCAACTTTTGGTATAAATCCACACCCTTCTAGCCGGGCCGATCCAGCCCAAAGTGTATGCACACGTATGTATAAGTATATATACTTGTTTCCGAAATTGCATCCCCGTTTACGCCTTCTAAATGCCAAATTGTATAAAGCCACCTCCCCGTCTTCCAACAACAGCAGCCACAACCACCCAAGTCTAGGATATCTTAAAGGGTTTCGACACGTGTAAAGGGAAAGGAACTCTATTGGAAGGGGAAATGTCGCTTGAGGCCGTCAAAAACAATGAAAATGAAGGCAGAGCTGGGCGCTGAGCGAAGGCACGTAATACCGCAGCCCCGGTATAGCCCCCTGAGCCCGTGTTGCCGCCAGACGGCGGCGCCTTCCTGCCAGAATGACCGGTTTTGCGCGGCGTCGCCAATGGCTGCCGTCTGCATGCGCGACTTGATCGTGTCGGCCGGGAAGAAGAGGAAGTTGTACGACACACCGCCAGAGGCACCCGCCAGCGCCTGCTGCCATAGTGGCAGCGGCTTCGCCGCCAGCGCGTCCCTCTCACCTTGCGTCTTGGCCGACTTGGCGTTGAGCACGTTGAACATCTTTGTCACCGTCTCCTTGCTGCCAAACCACGCGGCGCAACCCCCGGACTCGCGGATCAGGGTGCCCATCTGTCCATGCCAGAAGCCTCTGATGCCTTGATGGCGGTAGATTTCGCGGACAACAGACAGCGGGCGCAGCTGCTGTGGCGCTCCCGAGCCGTCGGCGCCGGCGGGGGCCTGGATCTTGCACTTGACGAGTTCGACGGGCGTCAGGACGTATGACGTGAAGAAGCCGGAGAAGGCGCCAGTGAACCACAGGGCAGAGAGTGACAGCTCCTGGCCCTGGGGCGTCCAGCCCGACCGGTATACGGCGGCGCGACCGATCCGTTCGAAGAAGAACAGACTGCTGTTCTCGAGCGCAGCTCCGACGAGCGGTGCGCTGATACCGCGGTATAGGCCGCGGAGGCCCTCAGCCTGGAAAGACTGGCGGAAACAGTCGACCGGGCCCTTGTAGCGGAGGGGCTGATTGTCGGGTTGGGATTGGAGGCGGACCTTGACCGTGTCGAAAGGGTACTCGATGTATTTTCCGACAACGCCGGCGACCTGATGGGAAATGGCTCGTCAGCGAAATTCGCTCAAAGCTTCGTTGGCAAGCGGGCAACTTACTGATCCGTAGATTATGTCCTCCATGGCCTCCAGAGCCGCGGTACGGCTCTTCTTCAGCGACACGGGTGCGTCATGGTGGGGAATCTCCATCGCTACTGCTGCCGAGTCCATTGTGATGGCAATTGCGAGTCGCGATGGCTAGCCAATAGCTACCTGAGCTATTTGGAGGTCGTCAAAGGTATGCGTAAGGTCGGACGAAGCGTCGAGCACCCTCGGGTTATCCCTCAAAGGTCGGTGTGACAAGGGGAGGGGGTTATTGTGTTTGCGCGAGTTGGTCGCTCGTCGAAAAGTACCAGCCAGGATACCGCGCAGCTCAATAGCTTTTTGGATTGCGACCGTGAAACTTCGAAACCACCAAGTACACCGAAAAACAAAAGTAGGAGCAAGTTTGCTCAAAAAAAGGAGCAAGTGTAGAACGTCTGGTTGAATAGAAGGCTATTCAGCACTGTCCTCACTGCTCCCCCTCGGACTGAGTTGAATCAGGGAGGTGGGATGACCATACAGGAAGACGGAGTACAGACGGGTACCGCGGGGCAAAAGCGAATGTAGCCGGGCAGTGTCTACGAGTGTGTCACCCAGCAAGCGCGCAACGCCCAAGAACTTTTTTTTTCGGGGGTGGGTGGTATTCGATCAAAAAATACCCACCGATACCGGGGAGGGTTTAGGTCAGTTTCCAAGTTGGGGATTCTCTGCACCAAGCTTGCAACCAATTCGAAGGGCTTGTTTGTGTCAATGCCGATCCCGTTGGGTCAAATAATTCTCGCAACGTTGGAAAGCCCGCGCGCTAGAGAGAAAGAGAGAGAGGGAGGAAGGGAGGCAGCCAAGAGGTTCAGAAGAGGAGTAAGAGAGAGAGAGGGATTTAACAAGATGGTTGTCAAACGGCCAGCTCATGACTTGAAGAGGCGCATGGCATGGAGTTTATACTAGAACCATGTGAAAGAAACGGTGAAGGGCGGGCTCGCAGGAGGATTGAAGCGCGGAATTGCAAGTTACTGGTGGAGTGTTGGGCGGCACCAACAAGGCAAGGTCAGCATGGAAGTAGGTACATTCCCATCTTCCATGACTGAGGTAACTTAGATGTACCTTCCTTACCTAGAGCCAAGGCACCTTGGGTCGGGTAGCAGAAAATTCTCTTATTCTCTTTCCCGCTTGTGAATACCTACCTTGCCTGGTCCATTTCATCGGGCACTGCTTTCTGCGTTTCGCAGCGGGACACTAGGCGCACTTTCCAAGCCTAGAACATCCCGGCGGGGGGGGCTGACATCAGACCGAGGGAGGGAGAAACATTGCACATTGCGTAAATGTGCTCTTTATGGTGGGGTTAACTCTGAAGTGCCCTGCCAGTCTTGGTCGGCGGGAGCTAGGCAGTCGGGTGAGTTCTTGGAAACCCCGAACTGATGAGGGCGGGTGTTGAATCCTTCCCCGCTGTCGGTGTCAGGCACAGCAACATGCCCCGCCATCTGGGCAGGAACCAAGATGCATTCATCACCTTACTAGGTACCACTGAGAAGAAAGATACTTGAGGTGGCCAATCTGTTGAATCAGATATCCAACAGCGAACAAGAATCTCGGGGATCAAATAAGGTCTTGGGTGGCGTGCGTGAACACCCACATTGATCAGACACAATTTTTGTCAAAAACAACCAACATGGGATGGTGTGGAGGGTGACAGCACAAACGGCACAAAGGTAGAGACGCTAAAAGAACCGAGGCGCCGACGATAATGGCTCGGACATAAAATTTTTATCAGATCAGATTATCACGATAATCTATGAGGCCGGACCTAGTCCACTTTCATCTATTCAGTCTCTTTCTCATCCACTCGCCATGCTACCGTCACCCATTACCCTACATTAGGCGCCCCACTGACCCCCCTTGCCTGACGACTGCTGCTCCTCTCCACCGGCCCTCTTGTGCCCTCGTGTGGGTTTCTGCTGCGCGGCCTCGTGCCGCCGAAGCTCCTCGGGCACACGCGAGATGGAGCTCTTGGAAAGCATCTGCTTCAGGTCGTAGAAGAGGTCCGCATCCTCGTTGCCCAAGAACGTGATGGCAACACCGCTCTTGCCCGCACGACCCGTACGACCGATACGATGCGTGTAGCTCTCGATGCTCGTCGCCATGTTGAAGTTGATGACGAGACTGACGTCTGGCACGTCGATACCTCTTCCTGCTAGGTCCGTTGCCACGAGAACCTGCGTCTGCCCGTTGCGAACCGACGCCAGCGCCGCCTCTCTCTGCTCCTGCGTCTTGCTTCCGTGTAGCGTAACTGCAGAGTAACCCATCTGCTTGACGTCTCGCGCGACAGCGTCGCAATTGCGCTTGATGTTGACGAATACGATGATAGGCGGGGCAAATTCTCCAGCGGCAAGGATCTCCTGCAGTCGCTTCTTTTTCTTGTCCTCGCCGGACACCATCTCGACCCTTTGCTCAACCGTGTCGACGGCCTCGCCAGCATTACCGATTGTGACGATGGCCGGGCGCCGGAGGTACTTTCTCGCAATTTTCTCGACAGTTGGCGGCATCGTGGCCGTGTACATCATCGTCTGTCTGTACCTATCCCTGGCGCCGAGATAACTCTTCATCAAGGTCGCATTTTCCGCATCATCCGTGTCGGGCTTCTCGTTGGTCACCGGGAGGGCATCGAGAATCTTGTTCACCGACTCCTCGAAACCGAGATCGATCATCCGATCTGCTTCATCCATGATGACGTAGCAGCATTGAGACAGGACAAGGACGCGTCTTTCGATGCAATCAACCAGACGACCGGGAGTTGCGACGATAATCTCGGCACCTTTGCCCAATGCATGCACCTGTTCCTCCATCGAGTGACCACCCACGATGCTGACTACGTTGAAGCCAAGCGGATCAGCGAATTTGTGCGCTTCCGTCTCAATTTGCTGGACCAATTCACGCGTAGGCGCCAGAATAAGGGCGTACGCGCCGTCGTTTTTGTTGATTTCCGTCAAGGGCGGCAGGTCCGAAATGTAGACCAGCAACGGCAGAAGAAACGCTGCAGTTTTACCTGAACCAGTAACAGCCACACCGATGAGATCTCGAGCCTGCATCGCGATAGGAATGGCGGCTCTCTGAATGGGCGAAGGGTCCTTGTAGCCGACCCTGTCGACGATCTCCAGTAGCCTTCGCGGCAACCCTGACTCTTTCCAGCTGCGCATCGGATTGGGGATGAGGCCACCCTTTGTCGCAATGCCAAAGTCTTCCTTGAAAATTCTCCAGTCGCGCTCTCGCATGTCCTCGAGTGTCTTCTTCGACCAGTGCTTGCCCAGGCCTGATCGGTCTGCGCGCTCCTTTGCCTTCTCTCGTGCTTTGTAAAAGTCATCCATGAATTCCTTTGCCCGTTGCTTTCCGAATTCGCGGTCTCTCTCCTCAATCATCCTTGCCCTTCTTCTCGCAATTTCTTCGGCTTCCTCAGTGTACTCGCCAGACAGACTGCCGAATGTGTAGGATTTCAGGGTTGTCGAGTTGGATTCGTACATCGGGTCGTTCTCGAGTGTGGTGTCTTCTTCCGCGTCCCATTCGAACTTGAACTCGGTTGCCCTCTTGCGCTTCTTCTTGACAGAGAAGTTGGACTGTTTGTTCACCTCAGGTCCGAGATATCGGTTGCGCAGCAGGTCGGCCTCGATAGCTTCCGCCGTCTTCTTCTCCTTGCCATCCTTCGTGGTCGTCTTCCGTTCTGGTTTTTCCCTCCCCCGGCCTCCGGCGCCTCGGCCATCTCTGCCGTTTTCCGTGCCATTCATAGCCTTTGGCCCGGTAGGCACTCTGCTCCCATATCCATTCTGCGCTCTGTTATCGCCCGCGCCGTTCGCCTCGGATGCCCATTTCCTTTCGAGATCTGCCTTCTTTTTCGCATCCTCCACGGCCTTGCGCTTGCGCTCTTCTTCTTCCTGCTTGGCCTTTTCTGCTGCTTGGCGCTCTCGCTCCTTCTTTGGGATGAATCGTAGCTTCGATGATGCAGCGTCGGCGGCCTTCTTCTTCTTGAGAATTTCTTCGAGGTCCAAAGGAACCTTCTTCGCTCGGTTGGCGCTCATGCTCGGGGTGTTTGTGGTGTTGTGACGAGCAGACGAAAAAGAGGATGCTGCCGGCAGAGATCTTCTTTGCGATCGCCTACCTAGTAATCGTATGGCGATGCGTGTCAGGTAGATGCCGAAACCGAGGATATTCCGTTGCTGCGAGGTCTATGGTTCCACTAACCACTGTGAATATATCAAGTGAAGAACTCTGAATTTATCCCCTGCGAAGTCTTCGAGTACCTGGGAGTTCGGGTGGCGTCTGGTGACTTTGTATTCCAGAAGTTGAAGATGGACGATTTATTTCAGATACCTCAAGAGAAGGCTGCGATTTGCGCCACAAGTTAGAAGGCGCCACACAAATGCGACCCAATCACATCGCAAACTTTCCGGCAATTCTTTCCCAAGCTCTGAGCTCCCATCCCTGTCAGTAGTATGCACCTACAGGGGTGGATAAGGCTGGTCGCTCCCAAATTTGTCCAGCGTATCGATTGAGAGCATCCCCGAACGACCGGCGAAGAGAAATCGACCGACGAAACCCTCCTCTCCCGTTCACGACAACGATCTGGCAATGCCACAGCGCTTGCATCGGAGGACATAACAAAAGTAGCGTACTGAACGAACGAACCACCCACAATGGCCGCCGCCGAGCAATACATCCAGCTGGCCAAGACGCTGCCTGCACAACTCCAGCGCTTCTTCGCCCGCTGGCCGCCCGCCGCCATCCTGCCTCACAACACGGCGGCGACGACGCCCAAGACAGGCTTCCAGGAGATCACCCCGAATCCCTTCAAGTCGCAGAAGCACGCCGTCACGGGCAAGTGGCACGACCCCGTCTACTCCATGCGCCGCCAGGCCGAGATCGTCAAGCTCGCGCGCCAGCACGGCGTCGAGGAGCTGCTGCCCGCGACGGTCAAGGGCACCGAGTACAGGATCGCGCACCGTGTCGAGCACGGATTGAGGGTCAAGGGTACCGGTGTCGGACAAAAGGTCAAGGGAAAGATTCACGAGAGGATGGTCCAGCCCAGGTATGGTCCCTTACCCTTATATTTCGCAGTCGAGGAAACCTTTTTGGGCTCTTGGACTTTTGGTCAAATCAGAAAGAAAGAAATGCTAACCTTGCGCTTGCAGAATGGAGAAGAGGAGAGCAGCCGTATTGGCGATGCCGAAGCTCATCAAGGAGTGGAAGAAGGTAAGCGTACAACATCAAGTGTTTCTAGACGTGGTATATTTACAAAGTTGCACTAGGTTGGAAAGAAGAACTGGACAAGATTCCCCAAATAAGCGCTCTATTCGGACTATTCCCTTGCGCTGCGTCAATACCATAGACGATGTACATATACCATGTATTATCATGTATAAGAAACGAACTCGACCAACTCCCGCGGTCTGAATGGCCCCTGGTGATGTGTTGGGGTTTTCCCCAAGTCGGGGCGACGAGAGCGACATGATAACTCCTCCACCACATTCTCATATGTTGGTGCATATTGACAAGAATTTCTAGGACAACTCGACACGGAAATATTCTTTACTGGTCACGTCTTGGAAGGCGATCTCGGAAGTTCAATTTCCAGTCAATCCCTCAACCACAAACCACTCACGTGATCCCCGCAGAAACAAGCTTCCCGAAAACTCCAATTCGCCAGGGAAATTTTTACTTACAATCCCAAACGACAGCCCGCAATCCAAAGCGGCCCTGTCCGCCGCCGCCGCCGCTTTACCGCCTCCCCCTTTTCTGGTCCAAAATGAATTCTTCATCCACGGCTCCGGGACAAGGGCACACCCACTACACGATCCTGGGTATAAGTCGCAAACTCGTCCAAGAACAGTCAACCACGGCAGGGCCGCATCAAATCATTAAACGGGCCTACCACCGCGCCCTCCTCCAAAACCACCCGGACAAATACCCACAGCTCAAGAACAATCCTGCCACCACCAGCACCCGAGCACCATCTCACTCTTCTTCTTCTTCTTCTGCCGCCACCTTTTCAATCGACCAAATCTCATCAGCCTACAAAGTCCTCTCAGACCCAAGGCAGAGGGCAGAATACGACCGCGCCCTGGACCTGGCACCAAACAACCAAGGCCTCCAGCGCGGCGACGGTGACGAAGAAAAGTCCTTTCAGACGGGCATCGAAGTCGTCGACCTCGACGACCTGGAAGTCGAAGAACCTTCCTCAGAAGACCCCGAAGCCGCTGAGTGCTGTTGGTACCGCAGCTGCCGGTGCGGCAACCCGCGCGGCTTCCTCTTCACGGAGGCGGACCTGGAGGAGGCGGGTGAGAACGGAGAGCTACTCGTCGGCTGTCAGGATTGTAGTCTTTGGATGAAGGTTCACTTTGCCGTGGTCTCGGATGATTGATAATGTGGGAAGAAGTTTTCAGACGAAGATCAAAATGAAACACAAAACAAATTTGAAAAGAGGCCTATGAGTCCCTATTCGTTGGGTTGATAATGTGGCAATGCTATTGTCTCGTTCACTCCTAGCTTTAAATGAGTAAAGTGTCGACCGAATCGATCCCTCATGTGAGCCTCACAATTACCTCACGCACCTTCACATCACACGAGTCTCGCCGTGCCATGATGAGGACCTTCCTCTTAGCCAAACTCAGCTCCGTAGGTAGTGTCTTTCTACTTCAAATCTCGGGTATTTAGAAGCCTCTCCCTAACAGATCACCATCCTCCACGGTCCGGTCTTTATGTTAGTGGCAGTGATCTCTCCAGCCAATCCCATGAGTTTGGCTTGTATATTAGTCTTTTAATAGTCTCTAACCTACTCTTCAACCTGTTGAGCGGCCATCTATGCTAGAGTTGACTTCTCAAATTTGCCCATCTACATCTCACTTTACTTCGAAGCTATCGACTTATCACAGTTCACCTCTGTCAACCCAAGTGAGCAGTATCCAATATTACAGAACACTTTTCAACAAACTTCCACCATCACTAGGTCAAAGTTGGTGGTAGTACCAAACAGTTGTCATACGATTTTCAGAACTGGTTTGCCGGATGTGCTTCTTTGAAAGCAATTTTAGTCTTTTTTTGTTGTTGTCCAGACGGCCTTGCATTAGAGTCTAAAAAAGCAAACGTGGAATCAACCTCCAAAATGCTCTTCTTTAGCCCCCAGCCAGCCCCGTGCTAGGAAAAATCAACCCCTTCACAATTCTTGTGTGTATTGCCTAAACGATGCCGATTCGCAAAAACGAAATCTCCAGTCCACACTCCGTAGACACCAGTCCACCCAAATCCGGCGATGAACGCAGGTTGCAGAATGCTACGAGACCAATCACACCTTACTCAGCCTTGGGCTCCTCAGAGGCAGCAGCGGCCGGCGCCTCGGCGGAGGCACCCTCCTCCTTGGCGGCGGCTGGGGCCTCGGCAGTGCCTGACGCCGCGGGCTCAGCCTCAGAAGAGGTCCAGAGGGTCTGTATGTCGTTGTCAGCATAAAGTCTTTTGAATCGCTGGCCGGGTCATCTTACCAGATTGTCGCGGAGAAGCTGCATGATGAGGGTAGAATCCTTGTAAGACTCCTCGCTAAGGGTGTCAAGCTCTGTAGAGGAGTTGTCAGTGAGTTGCACTTGCTTCGAGAGGGACGGTACACACCGGCAATGGCATCATCGAAAGCCTGCTTGGCAAGGTGGCAAGCCTGGTCGGGGGCGTTGAGGATCTCGTAATAGAAGACGGAGAAGTTGAGGGCGAGGCCGAGGCGGATGGGGTGAGTGGGGGGAAGCTCGGTCTGGGCAACCTCGGTGGCAGCCTTGTAAGCCTCGAGGGACTTGTCGGCAGAGTCCTTGCGGCGATCGCCAACGGCGAACTCGGCAAGGTAGCGGTGGTAGTCACCCTTCCTATAGGAATTGTCAGCACAGCGTTCGATTCCGAGGAAGACGCGAATCCTTACATCTTGTGGTAGAAGACCTTGGACTCGCCAGACTTGGCAGAAGGGATGAGGTGGGCATCGAGGACATCGAGAATGTCGTCGCAGATCTTGGCAAGCTCGGCCTCGATCTTCTGGCGGTACTCCTTGATAAGGCCAACCTGGGAAGAGTTGCCCTTGGACTCCTCCTTCTGCTCGATGGAGGTGACGATTCTCCACGAGGCACGGCGGGCACCGATGACGTTCTTGTAGGCAACAGACAGGAGGTTGCGCTCCTCGACGGTGAGGTCACGGTCCTCAGAGGCGACGATCTTCATGTTCTCGACCATCTCTGGAAGCCCAATCATCAGTATAATCCATCGTTTTCGATGGGCAACGGCCACATACCCTCGTAGCGCTCAGCCTGCTCAGCAAGCTTGGCCAAGTACACAGCATCATCCTGACCCATTGTGGCGGTTGGTATCTGGAACGTCAGGATTGGTTAGCACGTGTGTCAGGAGACGGAGCCAAAACTGCGTTCCAAGTGTATTGTGAATGTGAGATTTGGACAAGTCGGCGAATGGAGGCGCAAATTGATTTCGGAAGAGCGACGGGGTGAATTCAACGGGAGACGGACGAGTTGCGGCGTATGCGCCTCGCTGACTTCATGACTTGGCTTCGGCCCCCCGCTCCTGGTGGGGTTTTGCGCCTGACCGATCAAGATAGGGCGCGCAGTGTCGGTGAAGGTCTCAATCGATGCAGAAAGAGGAGCGGATGGCAGCTTCGTGAAGCGGTCGACGCAAGTCGGCAAGAGGCGGTTGTTGGGAATCGGTGGAAGGAGATTGCGGCGAGGCATGCGATGACGACAGAGGGGGCACGGGGGGGATGGGGGAGGGGACCACGTACCTTGGTGCGATGTTTTGAGGTTGGCGGGGATGTTCGGTGGAACGATGGATAAGTTGTCAATGGAAGATTCCCGTGTCAAGACTCGAGTTGGATCGGAACAGGGGAAGGGAGCGTGACGAAGGTAAATAGAGGCGGGTGTGGGCGGTTTTGCAAAGGTAGTGCGAGAGTTTTGTGAAGTTGAGAAATGGATGAGACGAAAAGGTGACGGATTGAAATTGAGGAAGGGGCTCTGGGCTGCACAATACGTGAGGTGGCCCAGGCAAGACAAGGCAAGGCGACTGGACTGACTGGGGGGGGGGGGGGAACACGCCGGGGCGGTAGGTAGACGTAAGTTCAGGCAGGTAGGAGGGGAGGGGGGGTGGGCTGCTGCCGCACCGACTGGACTGGACGGGACCCGACTTGAGTGGTTGACTTCCTGCCCAGTGCCAGGTTCCATGAGCAGGGACACACCGGGCTGGTGAGCCACGCTCTGGCCAGTCAGCATCGAGGGGCGTCTCAACCAATCCCCATCTGCGGCGTGCTAGCCCTGGAATGGCCGGCTCACGTGAATCATTCCGGTATTTGCGGCTGTGCTCTGCGGCTGAGAGGTACCCCTCGAGAGTCCCCAAAGTCTCTCCAAACGTACCTTACCATCCCACGCATCCTCAATGCCTATGCAAACTCCCGTGCCTTCTTCTCCTGCCTTACATTAAGGTACGTTGCCAACCTGACTCTGCGACAGAAAGTGGGGGATCCCCAAAGGTACATCTCATGCCTCTTTCCGCTTCCTTTCTTCGGGTCCAATTCCTCGGTGCCGTGCTCTTTCCCCAGGGCATCTCACTCGACATGGTCTTACCCTCGTTGCTCGTGGATGGCCTTGAATTCAGGTACGGATATGACCAAGACACCCACTATATCGATAGTATATCACGCTATGGACAACCTGGCACCAATCCAAGGCCTCGGAGAAGACAACTTCAGATACCAACTCGCTACTGTTGTCCAGCTTCGACCTTGCCACGCCCAGATTACGTTACTACGACGTTTGTTGCTGCTTCGCTTTTCATGGCCAAACTCTGCTCCCAGATTCAGAGTTCAGAGCAACTGGGCAATATACATGCTCACTCCAAATCATACAAGCTACAAGATGATGCGAGGCCAGACCCCTCTTCCCGTCTTCTCTCATCCCACTTCGTCTCTTCTTTTCATGCAATCGCCGAGCGGCCACCGTGCGCCCATTCATCCTTTGAGTTCAGGCACTTGTTCCGTTCTTTGGTCGCATTAGACTGCCCTGCCTGACCCAAGGTCTTTCAAAGCAAAAAGCATCTTACCTCACGTCAAGATAGATTGCATACTGCTGTTCGTAGCCGGGACCCCTTGAACTAAGAAGGTGTGTTTCCTCGGCTGCCGTTGCCTGTCTTGGCAGGAGGGGATGGCAGGAGAGTTGGGAAGAAAGAGAACCGGCCTTTCCTCTCCGTCGCTAGTAGTCTGAAGCCATGAAGCCATCTCAGGTTTGGCCAAGGCAGCACTTACACGCGGCGTAAGTAGGTACTCTGCAGTCTGTACACTGGAGACGGCAGATGCCTCCTCTCCACTAAAAAAGTACCTCCTCGGGTTGCGAGACAAAGGCGAAAGACGTCGCACCACAATGACTACACACCACCGGCACCCCATCGGTCGCCTTTGAAGCGACAGATCTCCCGCATCTCTCTCTCGCAGTCCCGGGGGCCATCCTAGTCGCGAAAGGAGATTCAGCCTTGCCGGAGATAACAGCAAGGGCAGATAAGGCTACGTGCTTACCTGGAGAATGTAACCCGCAGTGGACTACGAATACGGAGTAATACCTACGACAATCATCGGGATAGATCATGGAGATATGCGTGTCCCCATTTTATGCATAAGCCGTTTCGGAGCAACAACACCGGCACACCGGGCAAAACACTACGCAATTCGCCGCCCTCAGTAGGAGAGAATCTTTCGCGGTTCAATCCCAGCGTACGAATAGCATCTCCCCTCCTCAAAGGTGCCCAGGATATGGAAGCAGAATATCCTGTCACGTGTTGGTCGGGACGGGATTATGCGGATGCTCACAATTGCATCACAGCTCCATCTAGCCATGTTGCGCACAGCTCGCTGAGTCAACGCGATTTGGCCGCAAGCAGGTGACCATCACCGAGTGGCCTGAGGAAAACCTATCCAGGCAGTCCAGGTAACCTCAGTGTGGTAGCTTGTTTGTGTCTGCTCACCTTAGTCAACGTAATCCACCGAACCCGAGAAATGCCGGCCGGTCCATGTTAACGATATACCTCGCTGATGCTGGGTATGACGCATCACATCCTCGTAACCCCCTACTCGGGTGAAGAAGGACGGACCGGAGGAAGCAAAAGCTCCCTCCCCCGATCAAAAGTTGTCTAGGTACCTGGTTTGACAGGATCAGATCATCCCCTCCTTGCCCAATGAGCTAGCAGCGCGTCTCCCCTTCCCAGAGCAGGAGCTATTCCAGGCATTACCAGCACCCCCAATCCCCACAATCCAGCCTATCACAAAACCCGCCCAACTTGCACCATCGTCATCGGCCAACTTGCTTCACTACAAAAACATAAACACCTCCAATTGGAAAACCCCAAATTCCATTCCGACACCCTCTAGATACTCCTTCAAAATGATGCGCATCGCTGCTACCAAGGCCGCGGCTCGTCCCCTTACCCTCGCCTCGAGAGCTTGCTTCAGCACCACTGCTCGCACCATGAGCGAGGGCGACACTGGAGCTCCCTCCAAGTACGGAGGCGGGTAAGTCTTCTTTCTCCCGCCCTTTTCAACGCAACCGGTCGTCCCCCGGGCTCTGTCGTCAACCATGTCAATCGACAGCGACCAGATCAATGAAGAAAAGAATCAAGGCTGACAAATGCTCTGCAGCGACGCCTTCCAGAAGCGCGAAAAGGCCAACGAGGACTACGCCATCCGCCAGCGCGAGAAGGAGAAGCTCCTCGAGCTCAAGAAGAAGCTCAGCGAGCAGCAGGCCCACCTCCAGCAGTTGTCTGACCACATGTTCGTCACCACCACTTTTCCCCATTCCCCATTCCCCGTTTCCAATCCGCCCAACCCGCCCCATCCGTTTCCCAGTGACGTCGCTTTCGACGTCGGTCAACCTCCCAGATTCTTTTGCTAACGATGCTCAAAACAGCGACGAGATCACCAAGAACCAGGGTGGCGAGAACAACTAAATCAAAAACAAGATGTAACTTCCCCCGCTTCAGTGAGGAGGTCTTTTCAAAGCGATAATACCAATGGAGAGAAGGCTCAGTTAGGGAAGCCGGACAAATGTACCAAATCTGGAAAGGGAAGCAAAGATTGATGATATCCGCGCGAGCAAATGTCTGAAATTCGAAGCTTTTCAATCTTATGTAAAACCATTAAAAAAACACCTGGTATTCACCCACATGTCTAGGCTACTGTTACAAACGTACTCTTCATGGTTCAATGTACCATTATTTGCGGTGCCGAAACCATCCAACTCAATTCTTGCGAGGCGACCTAATCCTGTTCAAAACAGTCTACCTCAACTTGAGCGATTAATCACACCCCTGGATCTTTCCGAGTCGTCTTTCATTGTTGCAATTACTAAATCCTGCCTCTCGTAACCTATGCTGCCTAGCAAAACACAAACTCTTCCACGAACCCTTTGCCGTGTATCCTGGTCCTATTCAACGCCGGCCCATGTAAGATCGGTAAAAGCTCTCCGCGGCGTCGTTTTCCGGCGCTCCGTACTGACTGCCAAGGTTGTTGTTCGCCTTCTGTGCGGATGAGACCTTGGCCTGCAGAGATGCAGCGTTGGAGTCGATCCACTGGAGCTGGCCGAGATGGCCGTTGAGAACGCGAACGATCTGGCTCAACTACAGATGGGGGTATTAGCTTTGTAGGCGCAATATTGGGTAAATCAGTATCACTTACGGGATCTTCAGGTTTGGTGCCCTTGCTAAGAGTACCGGAAATATCGTTGATCTCCTTGACCATCTTGGACAGATCTCTGCTCTTCTCGTCGAGATTCTGCGTGAGCTTCTCGGCGAGCTTGTATGTCCGCTCGCGCTCCTGATCGGGTCCGGCAAGGGTCTCGCCCTGTCCCATCTGGCGGGAGAACATCTCCTTGACGTCGGCCTCGTAGCGGTTCAGCCAGTCCTCTAGCTCATCCTGCTGGCTCTCGACGGCTTGGAGCTGGCGCTCAATCTCGTGGCTCGCTTTCTCGGCTTCAAAGGTGTTAAGGTAGAGCTTTTGAATCTTCTCACCGTTGTCGACCAAGCCCAGATCCCAATCGGCGACTTGGTTGGCGTAGTGCTTGAAGTCCTTCTGGTACTTGGACAGGTCCGAGGCCCATCGTGTAATGATGTCGTCCATAGACTTGTTCTTCAGGCGAGGAAGCTGGGATGTGGGGCCGGTGGTAGAGGCAGCGAGAGTATTTGAGTTGCCGGTTGTGGCAGATGCGGCAGCAGGTGTGGTACCGGCCTGAGCTGAGGTTCCAGGAGCCGGTGTAGCTGCTGGCTTGGCTCCGAATAGACCACCAGCCGATGCCGCTGTGCTGGGTGCGGTGGCTGATGTGGTTGCAGCGGCAGTGGTCGCAGTCGCCGCAGGTGTAGATGCTGGCTGAGAGGTACCAGCAGCCGGAGTGGCCCCAAAGAGTCCTCCGCTCGCAGGCTTGCTCGCGGGTGTTGCTGCAGCTGCACCGCCGAATAGCGATGAAGGTGCCGCTGCGGTGGTGGGTGTAGAGGCCGAGGGAGCAGCAGGCTTTGCGCCACCAAAGAGACCTCCTGCACTTGCGCCAGCCTGTGTCGTGGCAGCCGGCGTGGAGGATGTGTTGCCGCCGAACAGGCCGCCAGCAGGGGCAGCAGCTGGTGTTGAGGTTGTAGGAGTGGCAGGCTTCGGGCCGCCAAAGAGCGCACCGCCAGCGGCGGAGGGAGCGGCGGGAGTGGAAGCCGGCTGTGCTGAGGTAGTGGCGGCAGCGCCTTGGCCGAATAGACCACCAGAGCTAGGAGCGGGCGCTGCCGGTTTCTGGCCCCCGAAAAGACCGCCAGCAGCTGCGGGTTGCTGTTGTGTTTGTCCGCCGAAGAGACCACCGGCACTGGCCGGCTGCGCCGTAGATGCGGCCTTGGACTGAGCCGCACCACCAAAG
The DNA here is from genome assembly GCF_030913485.1 of Colletotrichum godetiae. NCBI lineage: Eukaryota > Fungi > Ascomycota > Sordariomycetes > Glomerellales > Glomerellaceae > Colletotrichum > Colletotrichum godetiae. The sequence continues at coordinate 50,069 of NW_026851345.1, forward strand.
AGACCTCCACCGGCGGCAGGTTGGGCCGTGGAAGCAGCCGTGGACTGTGCGGCGCCGGTCGCAGCACCGAAGGGAGACGGCGCAGCGGATCCAGACGGCGCAGCACCGCCAAACAGGCCCCCTGTAGCTGGCTTCTTGTCAGCAGGCGGAGCTCCGGCTGGTGTCGTAGATCCTCCTAGAGAGAACATAGGCTTTGCGGGAGTGGCCTGGGTTGCTGGAGCACCAGCGGCGGGGGTGCTCGAGGCGGCCTTGTTGCCAAATAGGCCTCCAGCGGCAGGAGCGGGTGCGGTTGACGAGCCCGCAGCGGCATTCTGACCGAACAAGCCTCCACCGGGAGCAGGGCTGGCAGTGTTTCCGCCGCCGAAGAGACCTCCAGCTGGCTTCGCCGCTGCACCTCCTCCGAAAAGGCCTCCTGATGATGCGGCTGGTGTGCCGGTCGAGGCAGCGGCGCCGCCACCAAAGAGTCCTCCAGTCGGCGTTGATGTGCTAGGCGTAGAAGCACCGGCTCCCCCAAACATGCCGCCAGATGCGGGAGTCGAAGAAGTACCGGCAGCCGGCTTGGCGCCAAAGAGACCTCCTCCAGCCGATCCAGGTGTTCCTGCAGCAGCGGCCGGCGTGCCACCGCCAAAGAGACCGCCTGCTGGTTTTTGTGCAGTGTTCTGTCCGAAAAGTCCTCCGCCTGAAGCTGGTGTGCTGGTGCTCGATCCAGCTGCCGCTCCTCCAAGGTTACCGAAAGAAAAGCTAGGAGTGCCGCTGGAGGCAGCAGCGCCGCCAAAGAGACCTCCAGATGCAGGCGCAGAGGTTGCCGGAGTCGAGCCGCTGTTCGACGTCGGCGTAGACGTGTTACCGAAGCTGAACGACATTGTGTGGAAGGTTCGTGAATCGATCGGGGTCTGTCGAGATGAAGCCGGACGGAGTATCGCAAGCTATTGGCGAGCTAGGTACAACAAGTTGGTGTCTGGACAATCGTATGTCGTTCGGTTCAGTGTCGTCGCATTGAGGTGCGAATCGACCACCTGAAGCTCTTTTGGTCGTCGATGAAGCAATCGGATTTGTCTCGTAGATATGCGCTGACTCGTTGCGGCGTATGGTTGCTACCGGTTGTTGGGGGAAGCTGCAACTGGTGATGATGGTTGGCAGCTTTTTTTTGTGATGCTCCAGCCTTTCAGGCCTTGCCTCCACGCGACTGGCGCGCTGCACCTGCCCAAAGACCCAGGACCAGGGACAGGTTGCCTATCAAGTACTAGCGCGAAAATAACCGGGGTGCGCCCCACGTGATGCTTGGCAGGCGAGTCTAGAAGCTGCAAGAGGTGCTTGATGCCGTCTGCGAGCCTGCCTTTCTCGTGCCGTCCAGCCCAAGAGCCTTAAAAGCCGCTTACAATCTTCCTGGTCGTCTTTGTGCCAACAAGCGCTTGCCTTTGCTTGATTCATTCAAAAGTGGCGGTTGCCCTTAAATCATCGAGTTGGGGATATCGTTCTTGCTAGTTGCTACCTACCTATTCGGCCCACACAATTACGTATCCGCTAATCGACAGGCTCCCCCTCCACTGCCCACTCCTATTCTCTCCCACCATCGATAACTCCCTAAGCTGCCTCAGCTTGTTGTAGCCTCAAGAAACATTACCCTATTATTCCTACAGCTCTCAATTGGGCTCCCAACGGAATCATGTCAGACGAAGAGGTTCTTTCACCGCCGAGACGGTCTGGAACTAGCGACCCTGGCGCACACGATCTGGGTAAGCACCCCCCACCCGTTGTCAATGTCTCCCTTGATGATCGTGCAGCCGTTTTTGTCTAACAATCTGCAGCCAACGCCTCCGACTCAGAAGACCACTTCTCCGATGCGCAATCTGCTCCCCTTAGCCCCGGAACGTCACCGATTCCCAAAACCCGCGTAGAGAAAGTCGACGATGAACCGTCCTACGGCGAGGTACCTGGAACGGAGGCGTACCGCTTGAGGGAGGGTGATGCTGAGCCGGACGAGATTGCAATCCAGGAGAAGGGCAGTAGCGAGGCATCGTCGACCGCAGACAGTGCGCCCAAGTCGCCAGTCATTCCCAAGACTGTCGTTGAGGAGGCCCCGGGCGAGTCAGGGCCGCACTCAGAGGAGTTCTTGGAGAAGCGCAAGGCAGACGCCCCAGCCGACTTGGTTGTCAAGCCAGACGGCGAGACTGAGGAGGGTGGCAGTTCCGGTACGATGTAGAGATCCCTGAAATTCAAAGAGTACTTTGTCGTTGACCTGGCGTCATTTTTCGTAGATTCCCACCCTGTATCACCTGCGCTATCGTCAACACCAAGTTCGCCTGCCGTGAAGCGGAAACCCTCCAAGACGGCTCTTTCGTCTGCTCCGTCTAGCGGCGGCCTTGCACCGCCTCCCGATGCAGCTGATAACGATGACGATGACGCTGAAGGCGGTGACGGGGTTGATGATGACGACTTTGGTGACGATTTCGACGACTTTGAGGAGGGTGCAGAAGCCGACGCCGACTTTGATGACTTTGAAGATGGCTTTCAAGAACCCGAATTCCAAGCTCCCGCTCCAGCTCCAGCGCCTAGCTTACCACAAGTACCATCGCTGCCTTTCGTAAGCACCCTGCGATCAAAGCCTGGTTTGGCCTTTCTAACACCTCAGTCCAGGATATACCAGACTTTGACGGCTTAGACGGCGAAGACGTACTACAAGCTGTCGACCCATACCTCAACACCCTCTTCCCCCCAGAAAGCCTAGATGTCGACTCCCCGCCACCGTTGACGAAAGAAAACCCCATCTTCCTCACACCGCGCAGTGCGTCACTGTGGTCGCAGCTGGTGGCACCTCCGCCGTTAGCTCCTCCCGATTGGATCCGCTCGCGAATCCGCCGTCTCTTCCTCGTCTCGCTTGGCGTGCCGGTCGACTTGGACGAGATTCTCCCAGCCTCCAAGCAAAAGAAGCTCGTGCTGCCTTCACTACAAGTCCCCTCCGGCTCACCAAGGACATCATCAGATTCTCGGTCCGTGTCACGGGTGCGGGCCGAGGCCAACGCGTCGTCGACGTCTGTGGACTCAAAAGGCAAACCGACAGCGTCATCCAAGAAGAAGGGACCGCCGCCGGTGCCAGACCTGGACCTCGTATCGGCCAAGCAGCTCTGCACGACGACGGACGAGGCCCTGAATGGCATGACGGACGACGAGCTCAAGGCGCACGTGGACAGGCTAAAGGCGATGGAGGGAACGGCCAAGGAGGTGTTGGAGTACTGGACCAAGAAGACGGACGAAAAGATAGGCGACAGAGAGGCCTTTGAAGGCGTGATAGAAAACCTAGTCAAGCATGCACGCAAAGTCAGGAAATAGAAATAATAGAAAAGTAAAGTGGGCTCATTCATCGTCCAGGCCTATCTATCAGCATACACCGTCTAGCTTTTCCTTGTACGTTGTTTTTCTTTCCCTCGCGAATCCCCCGCCGTCAAATGGACCTTGAATCTTGGACCTTCAAATTTCGCGAATTTCGAAGTCTCTCTCCTGATCATTTGAATCTTACGCGGTAGTTGGTAACCTCGTTCATGTGCATTCATTACCCGCCCGGTACTCAAAAACTTTGCCGGATCCGCGCCTTCCCCCTTTCTCCCGACGACTGACTCCCCATTCGGCTCTCTACCAGACTGACTGATTCTTTTTTAGACTCCCTGTGATGCTGAAGAATGGGCTTTTGAGACTTTGTGGTTTTTTGATTTGATTTGGGACAGTTGTCGATTTAAGACGAGCTGGGCTCGAGAGTGACACCGCTGTATAAACGTTAGCTTTCTTTTGCAACTTAATTGTCTAGAATTGTCAAGTATGAACTTACGCAGCGATGGTGGCCCAACCAATCAGACGCCAATGCTTCTCAATACGACGGGACAGAGCGACCTTCTCGCCAATGTTTGTGCAGGCGGGGGAGGTGAGGACGAGCTTGGCGGCATCGTTCTTGATGGCGGCAACCTTGGCACCGGTGGACGTGGAACCAATGTTGACCATGATGACCTCGTTCTTGGTGAGCTTGGCGACCTTGGCCTGCTTGCCGTCGGCGGTCCGGACACCGAGGAGACGGCGCAGGAGGTAGAAGTTGACCTCGATCTCGCTGTAGATCTCAGGCAGGCGGCCCTTGAGACCCAGGACGAAACCGACGAGACGATCGGCTCTGCAGAGGGTGGGGTCGATGCGGGTACCGACACCGATAAGACCACCGGGGACGGCGTACTTGAGGTCGTTGAATTCGGAGTTGAGGGAGACGATTCTGCTGAAGATGGGAGTGCACTTGAGGGCACCCTTGTCGTCTCTCGTAACGATACCGGGACGGATCTCAATCTCGTCGCCGAGCTTGAGGACACCGTGCAGAATGGAACCACCAGCGACACCTCCCTTGAGGTCGTCAATCTCAGCACCGGGCTTGTTGACGTCGAAGGATCGAATGACGATCATGTGGGGGTCCTGGGTGAAGTCACGAGGGGGCACGGGGATGGTGTTGACGATGGCCTCGTTGACGGCGTCGATGTTGAACTTGAGCTGGGCAGAGATGGGGATGACGGGAGACTTTCCGGCAACAGTACCTCTGATGAACTTCAGGATAGACTGGTAGTGTTGCTGGGCGGCCTCCTCGCGCATGAGATCGACCTTGTTCTGGAGGATAATGATCTTGTCCAGCTTCATAATCTCAATGGCAGCCAAGTGCTCAGAGGTCTGGGGCTGGGGGCAGGTTTCGTTGCCGGCAATGAGCAGCAGGGCGGCGTCCATGACGGCGGCACCTGACAACATGGTGCTCATGAGAATATCGTGACCGGGGCAGTCGACGAAGCTAAGTGGAGATATAGTATTAGCCACGACTCCTTGCAATTCACGATTTCCGGGGTAAGCTCTCTCTCCGAGCTTCAGCTACTTACGAAACGTGGCGCAATAATCTGTAGGTGCCGCTGCAGCCCTCGCGCTCGCAAGGGGGGTCAACCTCCTTCTCACTCTTGTAACTCCTGAAGCATCCCGGCCGAGGGCACTCCTGGTTGTCGCACTGGTAGATCTTTGCGTTGGCGTAACCAAGCTTGATGGTGATGTTACGGATCAGCTCGTTCTTGAAACGAACGGTCTGAACGCCGGAGATGGCCTTGACGACGGTAGACTTTCCGTGGGCGACATGGCCGATGGTACCGATGTTGATTGTTGCTTGGCGAGCGATAATCTCGGGGGTGAGGGGGCTGAGGGTCTTGACGTCGAGGTCTTTGGGATCGGTTTGCGGGGGCAGAGTAGGGCGCTGAACTGTGGTGTCGGCGGTGACAGGGTTGGAGGACTTCTTGAGGGCGGGCTTAAGAGTCTTCTCCTCGTTGAGCTCGGTCTGCTCCTCGACGGACTCGCCAGAGTCGGACTCCGACTCGATGTCGTCGTACTTGTTATCGCCGTTGGCAGACATTGTCGCGACGGGGTATGAGTGGATGGCGGGGTAAATTCGTCTAGGTTGACTTGTGTCGGGTCGGGGGACGTCGGACTTTTTTCTCGAAGTTAGATCGCCTGATGACTGAGTAGGTGATTAGGTGTAGGTATTCGACGGTACCGGAGAGGGAGGATGGGGCCTCTTGTTCGTGGGTTTCGTGACGTCGAGGTTGATCCGCGAAATTTGCTTCCGATGAGTAACAACCTGGAATTTACCTCGCTGAGGGTCGATTCGAATTCTGTGGTCAAAGTCGGCGCTAACCTCTTTTGGGCCGATAAGCTGATAAGTGCCCCGCCTGGCCTTTGCCCGCCCAACCCTGCCGCCCTCTGCTCTCCAAGGTAGGTACCTTATTTGTACCTTTCCTCTCTGGGGAAAGGACGAAACTGGTGACAGAGTCACACGAGTTGACTCACACCTTTAGACTTACATGTGCGACATGTTCTCATCGACCTTCTCCAGCTAGGCTCTTGTTGAAGATTGCGTACCACCTACCATCTTTTAGGAGCACCTCATGATCAGCTATGGGAAAGGAAGGCACGAAGTTCGTACTTTTAACCAATAGGCTAAGATAGTGTTTGCAAAGTCAATAAAGTTAACCTATCTTTTACGAAGCCGTTGTAAATATCATCTTGAACCGAAAGTGAGCTTCATGTGCCCCATCAGCATCAATAGTTGACGCTTAAGTTGCTCGCGACATTACAGGTCTTGTCGCTGCCAGAGATTCCGTAACCCTGAGATCTCGACGTTTATCTGGACCTTATAGTGTCTATTTGCGCCTCGAATGTTGCAATAGTGTAATTGTTTGACATGCAATCGTGGAATTCTTTTTTCTATACCTCTAAGCGCCCCGTTACAATCCCTAGTTCAACATGGCCTTGACCAGCCGGATCTGTTCCAACACGCTTGATTTACTGGTACCGCCCTTGGCATCCTTCGCCTCGACACTCGACTCATACTCGAATGCCTCCGCAATGTCTGCTGTGAACCGAGAATCAATGGCTTGCAGTTGCTCAAGAGTCAGCTTGTCCATCGAAACTTCCGTGTTTTCAGACAGTGCAACGACGCGTCCAGAGATGTGGTGAGCCTCTCTGAACGGACATCCCCTCCTCACCAACCACTCTGCGACATCAGTGGCCAACATCGTCTTGTCCAGAGCCGCCCTCATCCGCTCTGGCCGCACCTTCAAGGTAGCAATGACACCGTTCGCTATTCCCAGACTATCCGACACAGTCTGAACCGAATCCAGCATGGGCTCCCACCCTTCCTGGAGATCTTTGTTGTAGCAAGATGGCAAGCTCTTCACAGTCTGGCAAGTATATAGTTAGAAACTACTCTCAAAACGCTCCTAGTCACCCTTAAAGCCATGGCAACTGGCTGAGGGGTTAACGTGCGGACTCACCATCATTAAGCCAGCCATTTGACCGAAAGCACGCCCTGACTTGCCGCGCAGAAGCTCTAATGAGTCTCCGTTGAATTTGTTAGGCATCAAAGAGCTACCTGTGCAGTAGGCATCGGCCAACCGAATGAAGCCAAACTCTGATGTCGAGTATATGATGAGGTCCTCAGCCCATCTGCTGATGTGGTTGGTGAAGATCGAGTTCCAGGTAAGGAACTCGATGATGAAATCGCGGTCGGCCGAAGTGTTCATGGAGTTCAGGGTGATTCCGCTGAAACCAAGCTCCTCGGCGATCATGTCTCGATCGATTCGGAACGGGTTACCGGCCAAAGCGCCACAACCAAGTGGACTCAGGTTAACTCTCTCGAAAAGTTGGCGTAACCGCTCGAGATCCTGCTTGAACGCAGCGGCATATGACATGAGCCATTGAGACCACCGCACTGGTTGGGCACGTTGAAGATGGGTGTATCCAGGCATGAGGTATTCGCTGAGGTTGTCAGTAAGCAGGGGGCCGCTTTTGGCCAGAGGTGGGGCTAGACTTACATCTCATCAGAGCCGGCACGTGTGACAATGACCTTGAGGAAATCGACGAGTTGGCTGTCGATTTCGCGGATCCGATCGCGCAACCACATGCGCATATCAACGACAACTTGCTCGTTGCGGCTGCGACCTGTGTGCAGCTTACCCGCGGTGTCCTTGCCGATGACCTCTCCCAAACGACGTTCGTTTGCCGTGTGAATCTGACCCATCGTGTTAGCCGTGAGCAGTTGAGGTGAATTGAGCAGCCACTCACATCCTCGTCATTCGGCATGATAGCAAAAGTTCCCTGCTTCCATTCTTCCATGATTTGGAGCAAACCACGCTCAATCGCCTGGAATTCGTCTTGGCTGATAATGCCAGCCTTGGAGTTGGCCCTGGCAAAAGCAATCGATCCGAGGATATCCTCTCTGTAAAGAGCCTTGTCGAATCGGATGGAGGCATTGTACTTGTACATAAGAGGGTCAATTGCACCTGCGCACCGGTAGGTCAGTAAACCGCATCCGAAGCTTGTTCCCGGGATATTCGAACCTGTGAACCTGCCACCCCAGAGCATGCCCTCCGCCGGGGCGTCCGCCTTTTTCTCAGCCATGTTTGTTGCGTTTGTCGTGTTTGTTGCGCTTTCGAGGCCGATGAAGTCAATGGGGTCGATGAGACCACTGGAGCTTATGGCGGGTACTTGTACCAATTGGCGTTCGAGATCAAGGGCGTGAGTCACTAACACCGAGAATACTAGAGAATTGAAATGCTCGAGAGAACTCCGTAAGGGCGGGAGTCATCAATGTCGAAAAGTTTATTAAGGAATTCCAGGGTCGATCAATTGAGAGCAGTCATAGGAGGGGTTTGTGGGGCCGATACCGGCATCACGTGACACGGAAGGTGTGGGAACTTGGTGGGGCGCAAACCCCGGAGAGTAAGGTACTAGAAGGGAAGAGCTCTGCTGCATAGTACAATGCCAGGTCAGAAGTTTATGCGGTGTCAATTTGTTTCGAAAGAGAGCAAGAGAAGCGAAAGAGACCGCCAATAAGCATGGTCGACTGTGGAAGGGCCACTATGGCTACGGGAAAATATTAAGCATCTCTGTTGAGGTGTTTGTGAGCAAAGACAACTCTCCATACCTTGTCGTGCCCCTTCTAGTAACTTCAGATCATTAAGCCGGGGTGCCGGGCTCCCTAACTTCTCGAGGAGTCCCATGCCCGGTCATATTCAAAGTAACGACATCCATCCCGCATCCCATCATCCGGGACTTGAGCTCCGCCGAACAGGACCGGGATTGCCGTAGCCGCAAAGGAGCGAACTGCCCGGCGGTCCGTCACACTCATCAATTCCCGGCACGGCTTGTAGAAGTTGGGTAAAAATAGGCTGGGCAGACACCAAAGTAAGGCAACGTAGCCCACCTCATTGTTACTGATGGTCTAATTGGCCACATCTCCTAAAAATAGGTTTGTGAATGCGGGCTAAAGTCGACTGCAACCTGCATTTTTACTCATTCTGTAATGGAGGGTAAAAAGGTGGCAGCACGTCTTGGTTCGCCTGGTTATTCGACGAGGGCGGGAAGGAAAAGTGACGGCACACGGGCCATGCCTTACTTAATGTTCCCTGCTAATGTAATTATCCGCGTGGGCTGTAGCTCCCTCGCACCATCGATCTGCACAACAAGGACGATCGCTGACGGGGCTGACAGCTCTCTCAAATTGGAAACTCGTCGAGATGAACTCATCAAGAAGAGAGCATCTTCACCCAAATTTGCCTCTGCTTTGCCGCCGCATCTGAGATTACACGGCAGTTCTTCTTTCAATTGCATAAGCAGGCTGAGCAAGCTATTCATCCCGCTTGTGTCCCAGTACTTCGGTCAAGCTTACGGATCTACGGACTACTTATGCGATTCTCGGTTACTCATGTGAAAGAGGGCCAACGTGAGATTTTGGGCCCAGTAACGGCGGGCAAGGGGGGCGAAGTTGCGAACAACGCTGCTACTCCGAGCACCTATATCACAAATGAGCACCTTACAGCCCAGCCTGCATGCTTCATCACTCGACACATGAACCACCCTCACCGAAAACTAGGTATAGGCGAGTAGAGCAAACACACTTCCGCTGAAGCAGTTGAAGGACCCCACCATGAAGTTCATTAGCGCCCGAAGTCGTTGACAACGCCAGAAGAAAGGCAAAAATCAAGCTCATTATCCGATTCCCTGTCAATGTCAGGAACAAGAAAGGAAAAACCAGGAACTAAGAGACTCGGGTGACTCGAGCGAAAGACTACACCAAAAAAAAAGGCCGCGCCATACCACCTCGCCATAGCTATTGTGTTTGCTCATTCACCCACTTCTCCATCCCCTCGACTTCTGCTTACCGCCCACTCTGCATGTGGCTGGAAGTCCATCACGCACTTTTGACCGTTGATTGGTCGCAGGCCGTTGCGCCAACGTGCAAGCATGCGGCATCCGGAGGCGGCTGCACCACTTGAGCCTATCACAACCGCAGTTGTCCGACAGGGGTGAGGCGGGCGGCAGCAAGGGTTCGAAGTTCGAACGTCGATTTGAGAGCAGTTGGCGCCGGTGGTTGATCAAGGACCCGTGGACGTGAGCAAGGGTGGCCGCAAGCCTCTCTCCTCTTTCCAAACTTCCGTCCAACCACATCTTTGTCCTCCCATTGCTACTTCACCTTCCTCCTCTCAATTTGGATAGCCATGTCCAATCACGGGCCTTACGTGCATCGTCGAACCATGGGGATGCTACGACAAATGCCGCCAAGCTCCAGTGAGCCTTTGTCGAGGCGAGGAGGGCACGAGGGTCGGTAGAGAAGTGAGGAGGTATCTTTTACTTTTGTAAAAAGAATAGGATAAAAAAAAAGAGAAGGCGGGTAAAGAATTATTAAAGCTTTATAAGGAGTTAGCCTATTTTTAGTCGTTAATAGTTATTACTACTAGTCGTTTATCCTGTATTTAGAAAATTTAGAAGTTAGTATATAAATATTAAGCTAAGATTTTTTATTATAGAATATAAGAAATAGATGAATTTAATACTTTAAAGTCCGTATTAAATGCTTATGAATATAGGATAGTTAAGGAGTTATAGTTTATATAAGTTCTTAATAATATGGACTAGTTTACTTTTAGAATTAATAATAAGTTCTTATTTTTAGGTCCGTTAATATAATCTTCTAATAGTCCTTAAAAAGTTACCGGGAGTTCTAGAGGTTCGTAATAGGTTCTTATATATTTTCCTTATATCTATAGTTTTTTTATTTAATTAGGAATTCTTATATTTCGTTCTTAACTCTATAATCAATAATCCGTTCGACTTTATATTTTAGTTAGTTTAGTTCTATAATAATACGGTTATTTATATATAAACCTTAGAGTACTAGCTCTAAAAATAAAATATAGAATACCGGGTAATACTTTATAATATTAAAGAGTCTTAGTTTATAATTAATATTTAAGACTTTTTAAATGATTTCGAAAGGTCTAAGTTTTTTATAGTCTAACTTATTATTTAGTTGTTTTATTTTAATATTTTGATAGAGGAGATAGGTGTTATTTCCCTCTTTAAAAGTTAGTCCTCTAATCCTTAATTTATTAATATATTTCTTTATATATTCTCGTATAAACTCGAGGTCTTTTATAGCCCTAGCTTAAATCTCTTTAAGTTTTTTTATATTTATTATTACTTTTATAGTAAATAGTCCTTTATATAGTTCTCTATAAGCGGTTAGTTAGTAACTAATATTAAGCTAGAATAGAGATTTCTTCGTACTTTTACTTACTGCTATATTATATATAAACTAGGCTATTAATAAAAGTTCTACTTAATTATTTTATTAATAGTTTATATAATAGTAGAGATATATTTCGAAAATTTAATTAATTTATTTTATTTATCTATTAGTTTATAAATAAAATAACGTTAATAGTTTATAGTCCATACCGAGTTATAAAATTAAAGATCTCTAAAATTTAATAGTAAATAGCTTATTTTTATTAGAAACGATTTTATTTAATAGTCCGTAGTTTATAATTATTGTTTTAAGGAATGTATATGTTAGTTCCTTAGTATTATTTGCTTCTTTATAGAGTATAAAATAGGTATATTTAGTAAATTAGTCGACGATAACTAAGATACTATCGTAATATACGTTCGTAAATAGTTCCTTAAACTTAGGGAGTTTAACGATAAAGTCCTAAAAGATTGATTATTATAGTTCTGTTAGTGCTAGTAATAGTTATAGCTCTCTATATAGCTTATAGGGGCTATTCTTGTTTTTTTTATAGGTTTTGTAGTTCTTAATTACGTTAATAACTTCTACTCGTATTATAGATTTATTATAATATTATTTAATATATTTCTATATTTTCGTGATATTTTAATAGCCGTATGCCCTAGTATTATAGATTTCTATAATAAGCTTAGGGGTTATTTTTCTAGTTATATTAATATTAACCTTCCTAGCTATTATAAGGAGTTTAATAGTAAGTATAAAGTCGTCCTTATTATCGAATTTAAAAATAACCTATATTTTTTTAGGGACCGTAACCTTATAGTCCGATCTTTTATTAAGAACGTTTACTTTATTATTTTTTAATCCTTTCCGGTAAATAATCCGGAAATTAAACTTTAAAAGGAATTCGGTCTATTTAATCTACCGTTTATTTAGATTTCTATTTATTATAAAGTTAATAAGGTTCTTATAATCTATATAGACCGTAACTTTATACTTAGTTCCTAATAACTATAGTTTCTATTCTCAAAATACTTCGATTATAGCTATTAGTTCTTTATTATAAATTTACTAATTTAATTTTAATCTATAAAATACTTTTAAATAGAATACGGAAGGGTAAAGTTTTCTTTATTTATCTTATTAACCTAAAACTACTTTTATAACAAAGTCCGAGGCATCGGTCTTGATTTTAAAGGGTCGTTTTAGATCGGGGATTATAATTACTAGTTTGGAAATAACTATATCCTTAACTTTAATAAATACTTCTTTATAATCTAAGTCCTAAATAAATAATGTATCTTTTTTAGTTAAGTTATTAAGGGGTTTAACTATATAATATAGTTCTTAAGGAATTATTAATAGAAATTAATAAATCCTAGAAAGGCTTATACATCCTTAACGTTTTAGGGTATAGGCTAGTCCCTAACTACTTCTATTTTTAATAGTTATATATATATTTATCCTAATATAATATCGTATTTAAGAAATTTAACCTTTTAAATATAGAACTTATATTTCTTAAGTTCGATATAAAGTTTAGTATTTTAAAGTTTTTAAAATACCTTATAAACGTATTCTTTATATATTTTAAGGTCCGGGGAAAAGATAAGTACGTCGTTAATATAAATAATAACAAAGATATTTATATATTCTCTAAGGATATAGTTCGTTATTATTTAAAATATAGCGGGTATATTAATAAGTCCAAAAGGTATAATTAAATACTTAAAGAATCCTTTACGTATTTAGAACGCTATTTTCTATTCGTAACTTTTTTTAATTTATACTTAATTAAAGGCTTCTTTAAGATCTATTTTAGTAAACTATTAAGCTCTATATAATAGATCTTTAAGTTTAGTAATAAGGGGTAAAAGATAGCAGTTTTTTTTAATAATCGAATTAAATCCTCTATAGTCAATTATAGGTCTTAATTTTCCCTTTCTCCCTTTAAAGACAAAGAAAAATAATATACTAATAAGAAATAAAGAAGGTCTAATATAGCCTTTTTCTAATTTCTCATCGATATATTTATTAAACTCTTCTTATTCTAGTTTATTTATTAGGTATAATAGATAAAATTTAGGCTATATCCCTTCTTTAAGTTCGATTTTTATATCCTAGCTACTATATTCCGGAAGTCCCGTAGATTTTTTTTTTAAAATAAATAATTTTATATATTTCCGGTACTCTTTAAGTATAGTTTAGAGTAAATTTGATCTTTAATTATTCGTATTAGATACGATTATCTTAATCGGCTCTATTTTCTTAATATAAATAAGGTATTTTAGTTTTTTTTATTCGTTAAGTATTATATAAGACTTATTTAAACCCTTTTTTTTTTAAATCGTTTAGTAATTAGGTCTATTTATTAGAGGTAGCTTATATTCTAATTTATCTATAAATTATATTTTTTTAACTATATAATTCCTAAAATTATATCTTAATTCGTTCTTATTTCCGTAACGTCGTAGATAATTTATTTTATTTAATCGTTAATATTTATTTAGAGGGGTATAATTTCCTAAAATATATATCCGTCGCTATTTTAAATCGGTTTATCTTTAAATATATAGAAAAGGTATAATAATCTTTTTATTTTTTATTTAATCCTAAATCTCTTTATTATTTAGGTTAATATATAGTTTATTTAGGCGCCGCTATCGATTATAGTGCATATCTTATATCCTTAGATATAGATATTTAGTATATAATGGTCGGAATTATCTATATTAATTACTATAAAGGATTTAATTTTTTATTTTACTTTTTATTATCTCTACTCGATTAACGTTTCTAGTTTTTTAGCTATTTAAGAGCCGGTGTTCGTCCTTTTTAAATAAGTCGTTTATAATTCTCTTTTAAGTTCCTTTACCTTTATCTTTCTATAATAGAATATAGGGTATCGATAATATTTTAAATATTATTTCTTTCTTCTCGGGTAAGGTTTCTTTTTTTAAAAAGCGATTTATAATTTTTAAATACTTTAATATTAGTTTAGGTATCTAAAATATATCGGTTATATAAGTAATCTTATAAGTTAATAATAAGGTTATCTGGGTTTCCCTAGAACGAGCTAGTTCTTAATTATTCTTCTTAAATCTTCTCTTATAGGAGTCGCTATTCTCATAACTTAAATATAAAATAAATTTTATATTTGTTATATCGGTATATATTCTAATCTTTCTTAATATCGTTAAAGTACTTTATAGGGTAGTACGGGTTTAAAGAAAAAGTAACGACGTCGTTGTTTTTTATATCTATAGTTTAAAAAGGTAAGTCTACTTTTAAATAGGTTTTAAAAATTAATTTATTAATAAACCGTCGTAGGTAATATTAATTATTGTTTTTTAATAAAAATAGTAGTAGTAGTTATTAATTAGGTATTTTATCTAGAAGATATCGTTATATTATATATAGGTTAAAGTTAATTTAGGGTTATCCTAAATTGTTAATAGTATCTCTATATTTTTAATATAGTTGTTCGTTTTTTTAAAGAGGACGAATTAATTATCTTATAATAGGGGGATTTCCTTTTATTTAGGTCGTTTTATAATTTAGTTTTTTTTAAGATTAAAATTATCTTTTTTAAAGGTATTTTTATTAATAACTTCTACCTAAGTATATTATTATATAATATTATAAGGTTAGTCCGAGTTATAGGACGATTTTATTTTTTTATTTTTGGATATTATTATAACTTTATTAAATTATTTAAAGTCTATTTTATTATTCTTTATAGATAGTCGAATATTTAATAGTAATAGAACGATATTACTGTTCTTAATAATATCTTTTAAGTATTTACTAATCTTATAAAGGAGTTTAGTATTAGGGGCTTATTGTATTATAGCTAATATTTTAGTATTTTTTTTATCGTTTTAGATTTTTATTATAGTAAGTATTTTAGGTTTCTTTAGGTATTAATTAGCTAATTCTTTATTTTTTTAATAGGTAAGATAGTCGTCGTCGAAATATTTAGTTTATAAGAATTATTTATAAGGTACTTTAGTATCTATTTTAAGGGTACCTTTAATAACTATATTAATAGTTTTAACTTTTTCTTAAAGCCTTTTAGGCTATTTATAATCTTGGGCTATATATCCTAGTTTATTATAGTTATAATACTTAAAGTCCTTTATAAGGGGTCCTTTAATAATAGTATTAAGGTCTATAGGACTACTATATTATCTATAAGATATTAACTATTATTTTTACTAATAGTTATTATTTCTAGAATATTCTTTTTATCCTAAAAAGTTCGTTTAATAACGTCTTCTTAAATTAATTTAAAATCATTAACCGTCTTTTTTCTCTTTACGTCATTTATAAAGTCGGATATTAATCTAAATAGCTTATTTTATATAAAGTAAGAATTTGGTAAGTTAGTCTATCTTAACTAATTTATCCTTAACTTCGTCCTTTAGTCCGGAATAAAAGGCAAAAATATAAGTCTCTTTAATTAAGTTAAAGTATATTAAAAATCTTCTAAATTCAGCCATATAATAAAAGGCAGACTTAGTTTATCAGAGGTTAGTTAAATTACGCTCTATTTATCGTTTTTCGTCTAGGTTTTAGAATAATAATTCGAAGGTAATTTAAAAGCTTATTATATTACCGAAAA
The DNA here is from genome assembly GCF_030913485.1 of Colletotrichum godetiae. Classification (NCBI taxonomy): domain Eukaryota; kingdom Fungi; phylum Ascomycota; class Sordariomycetes; order Glomerellales; family Glomerellaceae; genus Colletotrichum; species Colletotrichum godetiae. The sequence goes on from NW_026851345.1 coordinate 65,782, forward strand.
TAGTAGTAATTTCGGTTTTATAATTCTCAAAATAGCCGTTATTATTAAAAAAGTCTTTTTAATAAGATTCAAACTACTTAAGGGCTCATTCTTATAAAAAGGTAGCTATATATATAATATACTCGGCTTTATTTTAGAAGTTCATAGCGTAAAAGGTTTAATAGGTCCTGATCTAGATTAAAAATCCTTTAAATTTTCCTATAGTTCCGTTAAAATAGTCGGAACGTTAAATTTAAGTTTTTCTCGACCGTTTATAAGGGTTTTAATAATATTAGCGGCGGCTCTAAGGGTTCGAACCTCCTAAACTAGGTTACTAAGCTTATCGGTTTTAAATTTTAAAGTAGCTATTACTTTATCTAATATAGATCGTATATATACGATATTTTTACTATTTCTTTTCTAAATTATAGCTAAGTAAGCAATATTACTATTAAAGAGTTCGATAAATTCTTTATTACATTTAATACTTTTATTAACGGTATACTTTATTTAAAAATAAGTATCCCTATTAAGTACCGCATCCTTATCCGAGTTATAAATAACGTCGGGTATTTTATTATCCTTAATAGTAGCTAGTTTTTAAGCTAGGTTCTCTAACTACTTTTTTTTAAAAAAAGAGGTAATAAGGGGCATATTATTAAAAAAAAATATCGTTCTTTATTATTAATTAATTTTTAAAAAATAAACTTATTAAATAGGAGCTATTAAAATATTATAGCTAGCTAATCGTAATAAAGTAAGTTTATAAAAGTTTAGGCCGTAAAGATTAAATAATAATAAATAAAGTTATTAAATAACTTTAAAAAAAGTTATATCTTATAAACCGTAAAGTAAAGCTTTAATAATTAATAATAATTTTATTAAAGGCTTTTTAATAAAGATAGTTAAAAGTAATTATAAAATCTAATATAAAATTAATAGTTAAAGAAGCTATAAAAAGTCTATCTTTAAGCCCGGCTTAAATCTATACTATATATAAATCTTAATCTTAAATATATCTTTTATTTTATATTATTTATAATTATTCGATCGTTTATTAAACGGTCGTCTATCCTATTTATCTATAAACGTCCGTCTTATTTATTTATAAACGTCCGTCCTATTTATTTATAAATGTCCGTTCTTTATCTTATTATATAATTATAGTTATGTAATTTATTTATAGTTCTTCCATTCCAAAGGGGGTCCTCCTAAATTCGTATTTATATATATATAGTATAGTAGCCGCCGCGGTCCTGTAGGGCAGGACCCTGGCTTCGCTATACATATTGGGTCGTAATAATTAATATATTTATAAAGTTCGTCTAGTCGATCTTATTAGGAAAGTTCGTCCTTAATTTCCTTTTTTAAACCGTAATAAAAGGCTATTATAAATATATCGTTACTTTAATTAAATTTAAAAGTAATCTATTAGAATTCCGAAATATATTTATTAATTAAGGCCTTTTAAATAAGAGTTATAAGTTTTTATTTAGTAATTCGTTCTTTATCGGGGTTACTAAAGGTCTTTTTAAGTTTCTTCTCGAACTTTTTATAATTGTTAAAGATCTTTTTAATATTGTTATCCTAGAGTTTATGTTCGTTCTTTAAATAATTTTTTATAAAAGGTTCGAACTAGGTAAAAGTATCCTTTTTAAGAAATAAAGTTATGTAATAAACCTTATTTACTTTAATAAAAAAAAAGGTTCTATAATAACGTATATAGGCCCTAGTTTATATAAAAAATCCTTAAAGGGTATCTAGGGACCCGTTATAAAGTTCTAGTTTAAAATACTTAGTTTTAAATATAAAAGGAGGTCGTAGTGCTAAGAGTTAAATATGAAGCTACTTGTTCTTATTTTTAAGAATAAGTATTATATTATATAGTTATTAAATAGTTAGTATAGCTACCTTAGTAGGCTATGTGGTACTACTACTACTAACGGTCAATATATTCGTATTATTTAATTAGTTTTTTATAAAATAAACTTATTAAATAAAAGTAATTAAAGTATTACGGCTAATTAATCATAATAAGTATATTTATAAAAGTTAAGGCTATAATATTAATAAATAGTATATTATAATTGTAAATAGCTTCTTTAAAGCTATATTTATAAGTTATAAAGTAGGTAAGACTTTAGTAATTAATTATAATCTTATTAAAAGGGTTCTTAATAAAAATAGTTAAAAATAATCGTAAGATTTAATATTAAATTAATTATTATAAAAACTATAGAAAGTTTATCCTTAAGCCCGGCTTAAATCTATCCTATATATAAGTCCTATATACTATCTAAATAGTTCCTTTATAGTTAGGACCGATATTATAATATTGGTCTTATAAGGGTAGACCGCTTTTATCTTATTAGTCCTATTTATAAACTACTTATTATCCGTTAGTCCTTTTTATTATTATATAACTTACTTATAATTCTTTTAACTTAAAAGGAGTTATCCTAAATCCGTTCCTCTATATATATAGTATAGTAGCCGCCGTAGGCCTTGTAGGGCGAGACCTTAGCCTCGTTATATATATTAAGTCGTAACACCTATTATTATTATTTAGTCCTTACGGCCTAAACTTTTACAAACTTACCTTACTATAACTAGCTAGCTATAATATTTTCCTTAAAACTATTTAATAACCCTCTTTATTATTACCAGCTAGCTATAATATTATCATATATTATTATTACCGTTTAATATTAAAAATAAACAATTTTCATTATAATTCTTTTTTTTTTTTCGCTGTACTCATTATCCTTTAGATCTTTTTTAAAATCTTTCTAGATCCCTCATCTTTAATTATTTAATTATGAAAATATAGAAGTATGTTTTATACTATATCTTTTATAATGTTATATAAAAAGAGCTCCATCATGAGAGTATTAGTCTAAGTTAATTTAAATTTAATACTCTTCTTCATTTCATTGTATATTAACCTCCTATTCATTATAATTTACTTTCTTCTACACTCATAGCTTCTGATTGCATCATTGAAGCGGCCATTGCCGTCAGCTAAATTATCATCGTCCTGGTTACGATATGACTCGCCGCGACATTCGCGCTCCCTATATAGATAATCCCTTTTCTTAGCTCAGAAACGTTTTAAACAGTAGTGCTCGATCTAAGTAGGGTTGGACTTACCGATACCAAATGCAATTATCCCTGTTCCTATTATTGTTGCGAATAGAACTGATGCGGTCGACGAAACCCGCTGGGACATTATCTACCCAGGACTAATGTGTGAGTAAGATGCGAGCGGATGACCAGGCACAAGGCTAGGCGCCCAATCCAATCGAAATACTGACAGCAGGATCCAGTCTGTATTACATCTGTTCGGCAGCGGCCTCTGAACCGGGTATCGTCACACATGAAGACGGTAGCTTCAGCGCGAGCAAAGACTGCTCGGGACGAAGCCTCGTCAACGGGAACAGCGTTGACCATTGCAGCGAATGCCCCTAGGCAGGATAGAGTCAATGTAATAGAAACCATTGTAATCAAAGCGTTTGTAAGGATAGATATGGTGCGTACTTAAAAGGATACAAGGCTCCGAAATAGGTTGCGTGAGGAATGGGGTATAAATACTGGACCGATACGTCGAAAACCACCAGCCCTACTTTCTTTCTCCCAACCTTCTGAAACCAGGTGCTGTACGACATCAGTTAGGTTTCCTTGTTCCATGAACCCCACTGTGATTGGTTTCTTGAAGCTAGTAGTTAAATTGGGATATCCCCGGAGACTGGTTTCATCATTTCATCGCTACTTCTAGATCAACTTGAACTACTATACTGAGTGTAACCCCGCTGCGAAACATTACGATATGCTTTGCACCGCATTCGACAAACGATGAGCTGACGATATCTTGGAAGAGCGAAATTTCCGCAAATTCAACTTCTCATTATTCAGTGTGCGATTGGAAAGACCCTTCAAACTCTGTGCTGCTTTTCTATTTGAGACGGCATCGTTCACACACGTGCAGCACAGATCTTGCCCTCCATGGCAGATCTGAGCAAACACATCTGAAGGAATATGCACCACCGGGTACCTCTTCACTTCCGAGGGGTTTTTTGGATGAAAGATCTAGATGAAATTGAGTTCCTAAACCCACTTCTGTTGTACTTACCTCAGATCAACTTGTTGAGACCTAGGCAAGCCAAGCTTGTGACATAGATATCTTGGGCATGCGCTCGGTCTCGAAATCAAACGAAAGTGGTTTGAAGTCGCGCCTCATTAAAGCAGATGGGTGGTCATCTGAGCTGAAGCTTCGTCTCTTGAACCTAAGAAGTGATGGCATCACTGTTGTGCCTCAAGTGCACGTGCTCGGCAGCGCTTCAGCGGTCGTCTTTCGATTCAAGTCACTCACTTTGTCCAGCCTCACTATTCTTATTCCATATAGAGTTTATTTCACAGTCATCGGTGTCGAGCGTTGTTGGTCAGTTTCGTTTGGCTTTCGACATTAAGTTCGAGGTCTTGTCATCGGACGACAACATGGCCAAAGCTCCAGGCTGACGCTTGCCCCTCGGGCCAAGCCGTCTATCACATCTCGCGGTCGACCTTTTAGTGGCTGTGACACTCCACAGATACGGGAATTTGTAGTGATACGGGGCAGTCTCTATGAAGTTCCCTTACTTCGTTATTGGATTCCCGTCCATTCTGCTACTGTACTGTACCACTCATGGATCATAGGACATATAATAACAAACCGAGAAAGTTCCTGCTACCCTGAAGCCTCTCCCACCTGTATTTCTACCTTGGCATACTCGTTTGCAACAGCGTGTCGTTTGTCCATAACTTGGAACCTCACCATGATACCTATGATTCAAGTCATGATCATAATGTACAATTTCTTTGCCATGATATTTCTACTGACTTGATGCGAAACCCTTTAGATCTCCTAGCCCTCCGCCTTCTAAATCGTGTGTTGCACATATGTAATCAGGGGCAGACTGGATGTTAAGCTATAACCAAGTCAGAAATCTTGCCGTTGGAGATACATTTCGAAAAATGACACAGCCGCTCACTAGACCTGGTTCTGCGATGAAGTTGTCCTTCGTTTCTAGCACTCCATCTCCTCCACTGCAAGAGAAGACCTCGGAAAGGTGTGGCCAAAGTGCCCTGACAGTAGAAGCACGCGCAAAACCTCCGTCAAATAACACATCGATTTATGTCGATGAGCTTCTCAGTTTGGAAGTCCAGGGCTGAGGCAAACGGAGAGGATAATGGGCAGACCCCGGCGTTGGATATGATGGCGATTGGGCCAGAGCTAGCACTGTAGTCTAGGAAGTGAAAGCCGTACCCTGTAATGTTGGATGTTTATAGAAATCAACTAGTCTTAGCATCTTGGTTCTTGGGTACAATCAGGAGGCGAGTCCGCTTTAATCTTGCGGGTGACAATAGAAGCCTCTTCCCCTTTCCAGTGTTCCCGGCCCTTCCAGCCTTTCATTCCCTGCCAGGTACTTCAGCCTTTCCAGCCTTTCTCTATTCGCCTGCCTGTTTGCCCCCTGATATACGTAAGATGACTTTTGATTACCTTCTCGATTTGAATAACAACCGTTGATACGCGCATATTCGCACCAGCCCGGCATGGTCTCTTTGCAGGATTCTCGGCGTTCGACTCGACTACCAAATGCAAGGGGTTGATACAATTAGCCTGTCCGTACAGGCCGATTGCTTCTAACCCCTGGAATAGACGACGTCTGACCTTCTTCGAATGGAAAGCAAAGATGGCCAATCGATGGCCATACTACATGTACGGCTGCTTCTTTGCCATCTCTGGCACGCGTGGCCTAGTCTCAACGTAGCCCTTTCTAGACGACTCATTTCATTATATAAGTACACTTGTGAATAGTAATTCGGATGAAGGGGTCATACACTTTTGGTAGAATGCTTCTGGAAAAGGATGCATGCATTCCGATACCTCTTTGCTCGTCTCTTAAAACGTCCGCTCGGAGAAGAATTCCCAAGAACCAATATGAGCCACGCTATGAAGGCCGCTTTCCTAGAGCATCCCTCAAGTTGGCACGCAGTGGCGGATTGTAGCTTCCGAGCGATGGACGCTTTGGGCGTTGACGAGACTAGAGTGACATCGGGAGGTGTGACAGACGAGTGAGGTTGTAGGGTGAACTTCGGAAGCGACTCAGGCCTTCCGCGTACCATAATAGAAATGACATAGGTGAGGAATACATGCAATATGGGACGAGAGAAAATGATGAGTACGGATGGCAAAGAAGAAGTTAGGATGGTGGTCATAGATTAAAGGAGAAGGATAGGTATGGATGGCGATTGAGGACGCATTTAAAGTAAAAATCAGGATGAAGGCAAAGTCTCCCGGTAGGATGGGAGTTTTGCGATACTGAGCAGTGAACGCGTCCGATAAGACGCGCTCAACATAGTCCAATTCCCGTAAATCGATATACGGAGTATTGGCGGCATTACGGATAGATAGCTGTCCAAGGTAGGAGGGTCGCGTATCCGTAGTATCCTTGCGAAATAATTACTTTTGCAAGATAGGATACTGACAGAGGTAGCTCGGAACCCGGGGCAAGCAACCGTACTGTCAAGACCCTATTCAGGGGCTCCTTTCTACATACCCGTTACAATTACCCAGGAACAATGAGGAAATCAATCTTTCGGCGTCTAGCACTATGAAGCGTGAAAAGTTTGGCAGTTTTCGGTAGCTTGGGCTAGGTCCATTGGCAGACAGTCTGGTCTTCCAGGTAGAAAATCTAATGGTCCGCACGGAGCTCTCAGCGGGCGCTGTCCACTCGGTACGCAGGCGGCTAGGCTCGGGCCCTCCCGGCACCCTCCGTAGTCTGCCAGGCCCACACACCGCCCAGCCACCTAACACAGTGGAAATGGTTTACAAGGGGTGACTCGACTATCTGCTTCAATGCGGGCGCTTCTCCAGGTTCTCGCTGTTAGCAACGGAGGCGTCTTTGCCGGGGATTGCTGCCGTCGGAGCCTAGATGGGTCCCGAGTGAAAGGGCTTAGGACTTGGGAGTTGGGTCGGAAGTTGGGTCGCGCTGTGGCAACCGAGCTGGAGGACAAGCTGTCCAGTTACACTATTATAAGTTTCAACATGTTGAATCTGGTATTAATGAGGGTGCTGTTTGGTCGACGGACGGACTTGGACTGTGTGGTGTGTTAGGTACCTCAGTCATTCACGTGACTGGAAGAGTGGCTGGTGTTCTGACCCCCGTCATCACGGGCCCGTGGCCCCGTGAAGGGAGGAATATGGGGCAGTGGCTGTGGGAGTGGAAAGGGCATTGCTCAGGCAGCTTGGAAAGGACAAAATGCCTTGCCTTGACTAAAGCACGATTATCTACGGAGCGATTACGGAATCCAGGAGCACTTCCCGCCCGTCATTCTTTAGTGCGACTGGATAATGACTAAGATGTTCTGTATTAGGGAACTAGCCGTGAGGTTATAACGGGGATAGCCAGAACAAAGGGCCCCGACCGTGCAAAGACCCCAAGCTCTAACCGTCCAGGGATAGGGCTACTAAGGATTTAAAAATTTTCACGATGCCCTCATTTAGGCAAGCGGGTCTTGTTCGTGTCAGACACGCTACCTAGATAAGGGACTCGGAACCCCACGATCTTTTTCCTTCTTCATCAAGGTAGTAACACGTACCCTGGGTTGTCTCACTACCCATACGTGTGTCTAAAATCATGAGGCATACAAACTCATCCGCAATTTGATATTTCTCTTCGAACCAGCACTCCCCTCTCCCCTGTGCATCTCACTGTGCATGTTGTATCATTGAGCAGCACAACACTCGTTCGCAGCCTCCGCGTAGTGAGGCAAGTCGCGTCCCATGGGACCCGCTGCGCATCCGCTGCCGCCGTCGAGCAGTCTTCCGCCTTTGCGCACCTTGGCCCAGCTTACTGAAGCCGAGATCGCCGCCGCTCTACAGAACCTGTCCATCATCTACTGCCCCTTGGCCGTCTCCGTCGCCTTTCAGCTTACCCCCGAAACACAAAAGTTCGCTCACCATGACTCATCTCTCGCCGACTCTGGCTACGTGTCAGAGACAGACGATGACCATGAGGAGATTGACGGCCTCGACCATCACGTTGCCGCTCTCAAGGTCGACATCTTTGAGCGCAATTGCGCCGAGCGCTGGTTGACTGGCTTTATTGCCAGAGCCGAGGCTCTATCTTGCTTCGAATCCGAGGATGCCTGTCAGCACGCACTGGACCAGGCTTCTTGCGTCCTCGAATCTTTCTTCGCCGCCCCACCAGACGACGATGCCTCGGCCGAAAAGGATCAGGATTACACGCGCGATTTCTCGTTCCAACTCTCGCTCCTCGGGCCACCATCAGCGAGTGTTCCCGTCACCGTCCGACTCAATGATAGGTTGGCAGGCACAAACTCGGCTGACCCTGACGATGTCGGTCTCCAGAGCTGGGGCGCCTCCATCGTCCTGTCGGAAATCATGTGTGCTTCGCCGGAGCGCTTTGGTCTTTCTCAACCTCGACTAAGTGTTTCGCCACGCATCATTGAGCTCGGCGCCGGCACGGGGCTTGTGAGTCTCATGCTCGGCAAAATGCTGCCTCACTTGGGAGCACCTAGTCCAACCATCGTCGCTACTGATTACCACCCGGCCGTGCTTGAGAATCTGCGGGCCAATGTCGCCCTCAACTTCCCAACCGCCCAGCCGACCCACGTGGTGCAAACCGCCACTCTCGACTGGGCAGCGCCTGTCCTAGATGCACCTCTCCATGTTCCCGCCGATATCATCATCGCGACCGACGTCATCTACGCACCGGAGCATGCCCTCTGGCTACGTGACTGCGCGACTTGCTTGCTCGCAGATTCCGGTGTGTTCTGGCTCCTGGTCACAGTGCGGCGCAACGGCCGCTTCAACGGCGTTAGTGACAGCGTCGAGTCCGCTTTCACGGCTAGCGACAGTCCCAACCGGTCAGACGGCAAGAGACTGGCCATCCTAGAATCAGAGGAACTGCAGAAACGGAGCGGAGTCGGACGAGGAGACGAGAGTGGCTACAAGCTTCTCCGGATTGGATGGGCCTGATCGATTATACGGATCGTCTTAGGGCGTTGAGATGAGACACACGAATTCTTCACGAATAGACTAAGGATACTACATAGATGATAGACGGACTGGACGACACGGGCCTTATAGACATCAATTACACAGATAGCGCAACTACACCAGCATTCAAAGGGCGGATAGAGTATAGATCATTAGAGCGGCAAATCACTATTTACGTGCGTACAGGTTACTGAAGTAAGGTATTGTGAGTGGCAGTTCCATGAGACGGGGCCATGACCAAGTTGGCTGCATACAACAAGATGCGATTCACACACGGCAGAGATTTGGCAGAACGCTTCTTTCACGCGGAAGTGGTGATAGACAAATACCATCGAATAGGTATCGAGCATAAACCGTGCCAAGACAGCCGCAGCTCGCTGACTGCCTAAAGTTGGGACACCCAATTTCGGTATTACATAGTGATTACGAGGCCACTTAGGCTTGCTCGATTCCACGGATCATCTCAATCTCAATCGCATGCAGTTGCCAATGATGCCTCTAGTCGAGATTGTTCTCCTCCTGGGGCTGGTGCCGCGGTGCGGGATTTGGCCCCTGAACACATCGTCACACCGGTGCCTTACGGCGAGCCAACCCTCCGGGCCTATGCCGAACCAAATAAATTCCAGACCATCCAACAAAAAGGAACCTGCCAAGGGATCTTATCCGTAGACGGAGTAGGGTACTGCTATTTAGGTACAGATACATCGCTGCGGACTGGGAAGGGAAATTCGTAGGGCACCCGGAGACGTCGGGTGAGGTGCCAGCCATAGGGGTCCACATCGGAGTCGGGGCCCCGGGCCCAGAAAAAAACATTGACGCAGTACTACCCGACGCGAACGCGTCACACACGCGATCGACTCATTGGCAGTGCAACTTTCCCGCAGCATCCTGCTTGTCCTCCCATCACGACTCAATCGTGTGCTTGCCTTTGCCGCCCATACCAGCATACAGATTCTTCTTCGCCCGTAGTCATGCCTCGAGGTAGACCCTCGTCTAAGCTTACGAAGCAAGGTAAGAAGAATTTCCATCCGCCAAAGCATATTCTCTACCTAGCTCTGTCCTGTCTCTCCATGCGTTCCCAATCCCATCCTAATGCGCCCTCATTGACGCTTAAAAACTTTGGTAGACCTTCCCTATGATGCGATCAGTAAAATCGTGACGCACACCCTCGACCCCGATACCGCGCTCGTGTCCCTCACTGTTCTCGCCAAAGGCTCCCGTCTAGACGTTTCCGAATGGGATGTCCAGGAGCATCGACCGACTTTACTGTACGACTACTGGACCAGTTTCCGTGGCAAGACGCGCCAAGACATTCTAGGAATCGGAGAGCTTTACCACCCCTTCCGTCTGTTACGTCACCGTCGTGTTCGGGGGCAGTGGCAAGTACTGGTGCAATGGCTTGGATACACAAACGAAGGGGAGGATGTATCTTGGGAGCCAGTCGTGAAAATGCGCGCCGATGCGCCGGATGTGTTGACAGACTACTGCGGCTACGTAAACGATGAGAGTGTGAATGCTGCCCTCCTTGGACCCATGGCACGTGGAGATGCAAATAGCGAGGTAGAGGCCCTATCAAATGAGACCAAGCCTCAAGTCACAACTCCTGCGGCCGCACGACAATCGGCAAAGAGGAAGAGGGACAGCCTAGTCGAGCAGCCTGAGATTCCCAGCGAAAAACGGCGACGCTGTAAGTTCCTCTTGATCGCAACGAGCCACGGTTCATCAAACCTTGGCTGACTCAAAGCGTAGCATCCAGACACGATTCAACACCAGCCACAAAGGTTCCCTTGCCCAGATCCTCGACCTCGACATCCAAGCGCAGACAATCGCAAGTCCCTCAAGACGTCTTCCAGTCGCAGACAACTCCCAGATCAACCGTTTCGACCCGAAAGCAATCCATGCTACCGACAGACGATACCAAGCATGCCGGAGCGTCTCCCGCACCATCACAACCCCTGGCCCGGCGAAAGAGCACGCGAGCAGCCTCCGTTGAGCCCGCAGCATCTGTTGACACTGAGCGCCTCAACCCTGCGGACGTTCCCCGCACCATGCTGTGGTTCATGGACGACTTCACTGTGGGCGACATGCAGAAGGTCTGCCGCTTCATCGACGAGCACTGCACAGGTAAACTGCGTCTACCTCTGTACAGCGGTGGTGACTGGGACGGGAAGGCTGCTAGCGGTAGATGGGAGGATGTTTTCATGGTAAGCCCGCTTGGGAGGCTGGGCAGGTATGATAATGAGGACGAGAAGGAGGAGTGATCACAATCACCTTCTGGTAGTGCGTGCAAAAGACAAGCAGTTTTCCGGCGTTTTCCAGCGGCTGGGCAGGCCCTCCATCATTGTGGTTTAGGGGGGGGGGGAAGCACTCACATGTCGAGCTTGTCGGGGCCGCTTCATCCACCTTCAAGGAAAATATGAAAATATGTCCATCTACCTAGCAAGTTCGGCACCATAGCAAAGGACAAGCTAGCCTTTCCATGACTCATGACGAATTTTCTGCCAACTTCCCTTTCTATCCTCATCGACAACTTGTTGTGCAATCACTCGTCATGCCACTGGCGTCAACGACGACAAAGTAGTCGGGCATCCTGTTCACGGCAAACAGAAGGATGAGTGGTTCACCAAACACGGCCGTCCAGGTTTCTGTTTGCGGATTGAGGATTGGTCGGTGGGCGCTAAAGGCCTAGCAAACCTCCCAACTCTTTTGGGAACACCGTCAGCATTTCATGCCGGCATTCACGCGTCGCTTCATCCCCCCTCCCCGGTAGCTAACGGCACTGTCAGAAGTCCTCCACCGACGACAGCAATCGGCAGGATGGCATCAACCACATAATTGCGCCACCGTGCCAACTGGGACAAAGCGACACTCTCTGAAGGTATGCATCAGCCTTTCCAGCTCAACGGGCGGTTGGAGGAAATCTTCTCCACAAGGCTAGCGCTTGTTTGCCAACCGACCTTCACCGCCGCATTACCTCATTACTTGGCACATCAAAGGTGATCTATGTTTTGCAGAGGATGCATCCTTGGCTGGCCTCTTGATTCTGGGAATCATTTTCTCACAACACCCAGATGATACATAAGTAGTTTGCTACATCAATTGCCTTTGCTTCCTTGACAATTCTTTGCCGCCTTGAGGCGCGTACCGAACAGCCCGCCTTTACTTCCACCCGAATTCGCGAACTTTGAGTGAAAGGCCGCACCTGTCACATGAACAGCTTTCCACTCCAGTGAGAGACTGAGTCTATACACCAGGCACACCTCCAGAATGAGGTAGAGTAATTGACTACATGCTAGGGGACGGCTAGTTACCAAGGCTAAAGCAGAAGTATATTTAACAATAGGTTCATATCTCGGCATTTTGGAGGGGGGGGTTTCAAGGACTATGTCCATATTGCGCAGTCCCAAACCACCATCACCTACTTCTGAATTTGTTCTAGTCAATTCACCCGGAATGGCCCACATCAAAAAACTTGCGTTGATTCCAACGGGCGGCACTATCGGCATTTTGGCCGAGGACATTTATAACAACTTCGACTATGGATCTGATGGAAACGGACGTTACGCCACGCTCGAAGAACTGCGCAGCAGAACCGACTTAAGTAAGCTCGAGAAAGCCCTCAAGAAGGAGATCCAAATCGAGCACTTCAAACCCATCGACAGCACCGCGATGACCCCCAAGTTGTGGTTCGACCTGGCCCGAAGATGTGATGACCTCAGCCAGGCCTCGGAAATTGATGGAATCGTCATCAGTCATGGAACAGCAACTATGGAAGAGACTGCGTTCGCTCTGTCTTTGGTTATGCGACTGAGGGTGCCAGTTATCATTACGGGTTCCATGCGCCCATTGAATGGGATGTCTTCCGATGCAATGGCCAACCTCACCGCCGCATTCCACGTAGCAGCCCACAAGTATAAGGAGGAACAGCCAGGTGTTTTGGTGGTCATCAACAACGAAATACACCTCTCGATACACGTCAAAAAGACTCATGTCTCGACGCTCAACACTTTCAAATCGCCGAACTTCGCCCCTATCGGCCAAGTCGGATGTGATGGAGTTAGGTTTCTCCAGGAACCGAAGTGGAGTTACGACTCTGAATTTGATCGCAAAGCTCTGTTAATATTCCCACGCGTTGATATTTTGACCAGCTACTGTGGCGCCGACGAAACGCTGATCGACTTTTTAGTCGGGTCTGGAGCGAAGGGGATCGTGTTGGAAGGGTTTCCGCCTGGGTTGGGAACCCCGCAGCAGACAAAGGGCCTTGTAAATGCAATTTCGAAGGACGTAATTGTTGTTCAGGCAGCCTCTGCTGATGGCGAGGTTATCAATAGCGCTGACCATCAAAAGTTGGACATCATTGCTGCGGGTTTCCTTACCTCCAAGCGGGCCAGGATTCTATTAGGCTTCTGTCTTGCTAACAGATTTGCCAAAGAGGACATTGCGGCGATTTTCAAAAAGTTTCAATAGCATTTTAGTAGGTTTGTATTTTCCAGGGGGCCGGCTCATGATAATGGGACGAAGTCTGCGTACGAGGTTTTCTCCAGATCACAGACTCGTGCTCGGCGAGATTCCTCGCAATCCCACAGTAGTTAGTTTTTGAGATTCTAGATATATGCAATATAAGTAGCAACAAAATCATATCAAATCTATCAAAAGCAAAGACCCAAGGGCATGCTACTTTCACTTGGGTATTTCGGCATTAACATGGCTTTGATCGATATTGAATTGCTTCAGCCTGCCCGCAGTACGTAGACCTTGATTCAACCCCCGAAGATAACAAACTCGTAATTTCCTTTCTACCTTGGTCCTCCATGCATCGGATCTACTGTCAAATGATCTAAAAAGGTAGTTCACAGCCTGAGTGAGACTTCAGGAATGCCAATGATTCCTCCGGCAGAACACTCGTCGCTGCTTGCCACCCCATCAGACTGCACCCGATGAAATCATGATATCTGACACAAGCTTTCTGTGTGCAATCCTGGTCTCATCCCTGGAATAGATATTCCGCTCAGATGAGTAGAAGACCATTTGGGCCCCCTTTCCGAAGCTTTCTTTGAGCGCTGATCTCGGTTCATCTGAAATACTACGCATCCCTTAATACCATGTGTCACAATCATGTCCTTCGAAACACACTTTCCTCTCACGACCTGGGCTATCTCTTAAAACTGTGCTACGAAACCAAGGCGGCAATTATCACGTTCATGCGTGATACTGACAAGGTGAACAGCACACAGTCACGCACACGTACCCGCCCATCAAACCTGAGATGGCATTGTTCTCAGCGGCTCGGCCTCAAACCCCGTCGCCTCCCTTGCCCATTGCCCAGTGCAAGCATACCTATGCAGGCAACGCTTCACCGTAATTACTTAAAGTCTTCAAAATCAAGGACTAGTCGTCTTTCTTGGCTACTAATACCGGGTAGTTTTACTCACATATCAGACTTTTCTCGGCTTACATCGGCGGTCAAGGAGTTATCTACTCCCGGGCTTTCGCCTCCTCTTCAGGATTAATATGTTGCCAGCAACCCGGATGATGAAGACTACGGCTTTGTCAGTGGGCTGATTCTGCAATCGATCAGACGCCCTGCCTTTGCTAAGGCGCATCCCCCATGCCCGCACGCGAGTCGCCGGTTGTACATCTAAGTCCATGACAGTATTAGAATATTAATAGTAAATAAGAGGGACTTGAGACGTGGTCTGGACTATTAGCAGCGGCGTTCCTAGTAAGTAAGGCCGTTTTGATTTTAAATTTATAAACCGTTTATCATAGCTAGCTATTCGTAATAAAATATACCATTAAAGATTAAGGGTATATTGCGTATATCATGTAATTCAACTATGTACTATATCATATCGTTACTCTTAAAAGCTAATCTTCTTGAAGTTAATCTTTTATGTTTTATAAAGCTATGAAAAAAAAACACTATGTATTATAAATCACATTTTGAAAGCCGCTTTAGAAGAACAAATTTGAAATCTTATTAGTAAATTATATAAATAACACATTTATACTTGATAATATAATCTAGAGTAGATAATACAGAACTTTACTACCTACTATGTATACCAAGCATTTCTTAGTACCCATTCGTAGTTGGGGTATTAATTACTCCTGGCCTTTCGCCTCCTCCTCAGAGTTAATGTATTCCGGCTTTCCGGTTCTCAATTCCCGTCGGATAAGCTCAATCTCGATGACTATACGGCTTTCCCAATCCACTTTCTGCCGAAGGCCGTCACCATCACAATCAAAATATAATCCCCAAGTGCCACTATCTTCTAAGACTGCGCAGAAGCCTTCCCATCCACAAAATGTGAGCCTTCGGTCTTGTCGAGTGCATTCCCATGGCCCAGTCACATTATCATCGGCCATGGCACGGTTACCAAAGCGGACTTGATAAGTGACGGGGTCAATGAATACCCAATTCATGATGGGTGCCTCGTGAGTAATGGTGCTCACCAGTCCGGAGAAGCATGAGTCCGGGTATGGAAGATAGTAACCTTCAAATGGGTGACCGAAAGGGACATCATGAGCTGTGCCGGTGTCGACAAATAGCTGCTCCATTATTAACGGGCTCTGAACCTCAAGATGATGGCAAAAGCTTACTCTATCGCCAGATAAGACCACTTGGCGTCCTTCAAGGTAAAGACTGAACTGTGACGACTTGGGACAGTGCACTACGAGATTGTTTTTCCGACTCCGGTGCTCCTCCCGACGAGATCTGGCCATGGAAGCCTTAATACCTTCCGAAGCGCCCACAGCAGTGGCGAAGCTGATGAGTAATGAGAGAGCCATCTTCCCGCCCACCTAGTAAGGCTTTGTGGATGAGATAACGCTACTCGAAGCTCAGTAGAAAGTCGAGAATTTCTTTTTGCAATAGGATGCCTAAGTCCTTGTACTTAGGACGTGAAGGATATCGTCGTACGTCTTTTGCCTTCTCCTATCGATTCGTGTCTCTCACGCCAATGAACGGATAATAGTGCAATCGAACTGCTTCTCATTTCAAGCTGTTAAGAACAACGTGGTAGTGAAGGTCTCGGAAAATCATTCGATTCAACCCCATAAGTCAGAATAATGCTTGGAGTGTTTCAGACTTCGAAACCTCGAAAGATCAGAAGAGACGTCAGAAAAAGGATTGAGGATCATCGGCTGATGCATGTGGAGCTTCCTTGCAGCCTCTGACAGAAGATGGCATTCTATGGTCTTAGTTATTAGAGGCACCGAGGCGCAGAGAAGAGATGTCAGATAAAATTTCCATATTGTAGATCTTCAATGGTGCCTGGTGGTCCCTGATTGATGTTGTTCAAACTCTCCGGCACAAGGGTCCTTGCCAGGGTCTGGTAGCTGCAGGACCCTTGTCAAAGCTCCCACGAAGGCGTCCTGAGACACAGGCGAGCCCCAATGTAACCCACAAACGTTCTCTCGACTCACCCACATCGTACCATGCGAACCATTTTTCAGATGTTCTGGAAACACAGGCACAATTCCGCATGAGCGAGCAGTGCTGACCGACGCGTTCTAGCCAAGACTGACAAAACACGACGCAAAATACAATCCGAGCGGCTGGTTTCAACATCAGACGATGTCAGTTT
The DNA here is from genome assembly GCF_030913485.1 of Colletotrichum godetiae. Classification (NCBI taxonomy): domain Eukaryota; kingdom Fungi; phylum Ascomycota; class Sordariomycetes; order Glomerellales; family Glomerellaceae; genus Colletotrichum; species Colletotrichum godetiae. Next base: position 82,411 of record NW_026851345.1, read on the forward strand.
GCTCCCAAGATTAACGCTGCCTCGGTAGCAAATATGATCCAAGACGCATAGACGGAGAAGGAGGATAGCATCGAATAACTATACCGGGTTCTGTCAGCCGAGTTCGGGATCGAAGCTTAAAGCTCACCATGCTCCCCCTCCAAGATGGCCAACAAAGCCACATCTCAATCCAAATCACAGAGCACCACGGCAAATACTGAAAAAACGTCAGCGGGAACAGGTTCCCCAATTGCAACAATATCAACAAGGTTTGAGGCCCAACAGCAGCAACCGCCACCTGTGCCACGAAGGCCAAGTCACGCTGCGCGATCCTCAAGCACCTCCTCAAAGCGCGTTTCTGCTTCCGCGGTCCCAGTAGAACCCCCGGTTAAGCCATCTGAAGATTTTTCTGCTGTGCCAGGAGCCCTCAGAAGATCCCTTTCTTTCAAGATTCCCATTCGAGTCGCAACAGACAACCTTTCACCCGCCAGCCGCTCCCGCGCCCAGTCACTACCACAGGAACATCAATCTGACAATCCCGGCCATCAACGCCATAACCCAAAACGAGGCTCTCTTTCATCGATAGGAGAGAAACCGACCGCAGAGGCTGCGAAAGAACTCCAAGCCACCAGCCCAACCCTTTCGATCAAATCACTTTCAGAGCAGTTTCTCAAAGAACGTGGACTACTCAACCCCGAACCAGTAGACGAAACAAGCTCACCCGAGGAGCTTCAGCATTCATTGCAAGATCAAGTTGTCAGATATCTCACCACAATGTCTTCCCCGTAAGCTCTCATACCAGCCTCTTCTTGTTGTCTTTTGATGTCTAATATTCACTATCATCTAGAGCAAAGACAACCGCAGAGGAGCAGTCTCGTGCGCCTGCCTATCCCACATCATACCCACCAACCAACACAGGAATGAGGGGAAATATGCCCGCACCAGGCCTCCCTGTCCCTATGCCCAACCTTTCTGGCACCGCAAATGGCCCTGTTGGTACGTTGATGATTTCTTTGCCCTACTCAAACTTTCCTCATTGCTGATATCACTTCAGGTAACCTACTCAGGGGCCCTGTCGATGAGAACGGGAAGTTGACCAAAGCTGCTCTGATGGTTGGCATCAAATTGGATCTGGAAGCCGAGGTTCACTTGACTGCCCGCGTCCGTGGTGACATCCTTGTTGGTTTGTACTAAGATACCCGTGATCTACGACGGGATGAGCCTGCAAGGAAATCATGAAGGATGCACGTATCCAGCTACGAGGAGCTTGTTCGTCAATGGCACACAGCGACACTACATTACGCTTTGAACAGGTTGTCTTGCGTCATGAGTTGATAAGGTGCCATGAGTAAATACAGCACAGAATTGGAGACGGGCTGTGAAGCAGGAAACTGGAATTAAATCATTTTTGTTCCTACAGAACAGATTGTTTATATAAGGTTGACAGGAGGTCAATATTTTCGAGCGATAAGTAACAAGCTTTTAGCGGTATTCAAGAAAAAGGGCTGAATTGACTGAATATTGAGCAACTGGATCGATAATGTCAAGATTGAACATTTAGGAAGGCATAACCCCATATACTGTCTTCAATAACCTTACTTTGCATCATGCCACAAATTCCATAGGGCCTGGGCGCATAAGAGAAACCACCTGAGCGCCTTGACCAAATTCGTAAGCTTTGCCGAAGGCTCAACGATTCCGTCCAACATCGTTACCATACTTTACTCGTGTCACAAAAGTTCGTTTCAATCAACTTATCATCCGCTCCAAAGAGGGTGACTAGAATTATAGATTGGCCATTCGTTGCTACCTTCAAAGCACAAAAGAGTAGCACCACATGTATTGACTATTCGTGCTTCGGAGTATCCACCATGATCTGCCGTTCTTTCGCCCAGTCAACAATGCGATTATATTTAGGGCACCTATGCTGGGAGTTGAAGTCTGGCTGGATGCCTCGAGAGCCATTCGTGTGTAAGAACGGGGTAACATCGGCCGAGCATTGTAGCCGTATACGCAATGCCTCAATGCAATGATCAACATGCTATATAGATCAGCTTCGAGAGAAAACCAGGACATTGATGTGATTCAATCAAGTACGGTAATTCAATGCAAACTTTTGGTCGATATTATGGACCCGGGGAAGGCTTACGGCGAGCACAAGATCCTCTCCACCGTGAAATGCCGGGTCATCGCTATAATCGAAGTCGGTTCTGTGCACAAACTGACGTACGAGGTTCAAGCAATGGAGGTTGTGGAAAACTTCAAGGCCAGCTAAGAGATAGCCTGGCTTTGTGCGTGCCCAGGAGTCACCATCGACACCATGCGGTGTCTTGTTCAAGGCCGGCAAGTATTCATCTGATAAGTCAAATGATCCGTCTAACAAACCTATATCAGTAGCTGCTATTGTGGGAAAGGGAGGGTCGTTCGTTCAACCTACAGTACCACAGATCCTTCCATCTGGCTTCAAGTTCCGGAGTTGGCCTTCCCTTGTAAGGGCTGGGCTTCCAGAAGGCATTGTCGAACTGGACATCTTCAAATTCTAAAACATCTTGAACGGGTGCTATATATCTCGTGAGTCCTTGATCTCCTCAATCGTCCACAAGAGGTGTGATGATAGACTTTACACAAAACGTTGAGCTTTCTAGCACAGGCCAAGTCCGATGGTCCTGCTGGGTTGAAGTGGAGCCAAGTCGACAGCCCAAGAAGTAGACAGCCAACCCAGAAAAAAGGAAAACGGAGGTTTTTGAATGAAGTTCTGCTTCTTTTGGCGGGCGATTGCATGTTTTCATCGTCCAAGAGGAATACTTCACATTCTTCTTGGAGGTCTCGTCTGTGGCCAGACTGGCCTGGTTCACTGGACATCATTAGCATCGACTTTCTGAGGAGAGCGACAATCAAAGTCCGAAGAAGATTGGAAATATCAAGTTGCAGAGTGCTCTTTTTAGCCCTACGCTTTTCCAAAGTCCGAAGTCGTTTGTTATCTAGTTTCCAATGATACGGGGTAACAGACAAGGGGCTCCTTACAAACATGACTCGCCACCGACAAGGCGGCTTTCGCCGTCTATGAGACAAAGGGAATTCACTGCAATGAAGACATCGTTCAGGACCGAAAGCTGCGCCGGATAGCAACGAGTCAGCTTCTAAGACTGAGTAATCGACCTTCTGCATTCGTCTAGTCAGCCGACTTCAGAAAGCTTGTTTTCTCGATTGATATGACTTTATCTGTTAATATACGCAGCTGACCAGATTTCATTGACTCAGCGTAGCAGCCAACGCGGGCCCCAAAAGCTTGTCTCTCTAATAGGATATGTTCGAAAGAATCGATCTCGACCACCAATCCAACCACCAAGGTCAGCATAGGCCGAGAAACCTAGATCATGCGCAAGCAATGTGTTTCGCTTATGTCTATTCAAGTTGCCGGTTCAGGGCGCTGCACTGCGTCACCTGGGAGTTCTTCGTGCAGCTCAGCCCGACACCGAGTTACATAAGTCGTCAGGCAGCAGAGAAAACGTGGCAAGTCTATTTACTTCTGATACTGGAATAAATCTATTTGCTAGTTGACCACGGTTCAAAACCCTGTGGGCTCCGCAGCAGAAGTTCCAACTCAAGTGGGTTCACCCATGTCGATGGAGGTGAAGCAATCAATCAGTTCACACCATAGTCACAAAGATAACCAAAGAAGTCTCCACAAACAATGATGTGGATGAAGCTTACGCCTTCCCAGGCCCGAGTTAGTCGCAACAAGCTATTGGGCATTGCTTTCATACCACAACTTAGCTCAGTTACTTCAGATAAATGCGCCGAACGCGACAAGTTAAATTCACTGTTTAATCACCTCCTGGGAACGGCTATATAAGAAGAATACGTTTTCTCTCACGGAAGATCTCTGCAAAACATCAACTTCAGTTCCTTTCTAAAACACAGACAAGATGAGAATCGCCAATATTCTGCTCCTGGGGGGAGCATCTTTGATTGTTGCCGCCCCTGCCGGCATTGTGAATGAAGGAAAACGCGAAGCCAGCATTTCTTTCCTCGAGTCTACACATTACAAGAAGTCTCCCGACGCCGAGGCAGAAGCGGCGCCTGCTATCGAGTTCCTTGACTCCGTTCACTACAAGAGAACCCCCGAAGCCGAGGCTGCGGCCAAACCTGCAATCAATTTTTTGGAGTCTGTCCATTACAAGAAAGGGGCAGAGCCTGCAGCTGAGCCTGCGATCGAGTTTTTGGATTCTGTCCATTACTAGGCGTCAAGAGACCAGTGGCGTACCAAGCCCGTTTGATGGAGAGTAGGTGAGTCGGATCATCTTTGCAATCTGATTCCATGAAATATCGGCTAATTAGTTCTTAGATGAATTTGTGAACCTGTACTCAAAGGTCGAACATCATTAGGAAGGGTTGTCAAATGATATTTATCTAGGTCGCCTCTGCCTGGTGAGCTTCAGGTGGAAAGAGTCGTTCGGCCCGTCACCCATGGCCAGGAGATCGCGACGTTACACTGCATCATAAGTACCTTAGTCGGAATTTTACGAGTGTACTCAAGGCCTTGCGTTCATCGTCGGCGATTTGATTACTTCTTCAAGGGCGAGATCCTGCTCGCTCGGCTAAAGTGATGACCATTGTTTGAGTTATTACGTCGTTCCCTGCAGCTGTACCCTGCAGCTTGCTGACCTGCTTCAAGCTAGTTAGGCCGAGATATGGCACTACATAGAAAAGGACTAAGAGAAAAAATACCTAAAAACAATCGTTTCTTCGCGTTAGGAATCTACATGTAGATACGCAGACTGCGTTTCTTTGTATCGCGACGACGCTCGGGGCATTCCATTTGCTGACATCTGGTGCCACCTGCTTCCAAGGAAGCCTGTAACATATCCTTCAGTTACCCATATGCCTCTTGCGACAGCGGAAAGTTGTAATGCTGATGGCTCTTTAGGATTGACGAGGCAATGTGTTTCGAAATAGGACCCCTACGAGCCGCAAATTGAGTGACTCTGCCACAAATGGGGAAGTTGCCTTTCATTGAGGTTGCCGGGCAGGCGATCGAATCCTCGTCTTCCCATCTTCTCGCCATCGTCACTGCACAGGAAAGCGGTTTGTGACCACATGAGGTTGAAGTTACGTATGCACTCACGAACTGTAGCTTCTGAACATGAAATTGTAGTGGATTTAGACATTGAATTATATTGTATTCTCATAACTTGCATCTTGATGCTCTGCCGTAACGTGCTGAAATGACCCGATTAAGGCAAGTTTTGGGGAGCGTAGCTTTGGTCGGGGTTTACCACCTGGCCGTTGACCAGCTGCTTGTCGGTGTAAGCGGGCCAAACAATAAGCTTCTGGTCCGTGACAGAGAAGGTGGTGAATCCCGCATCCGGGCCGAACTGTCCGCTCCAGCCGGAGGTAACAGTGAAAGCTCCGCATTTGGCGTTTGAGGCAGCACGGCTTGCAGGTGCGCCGGTAGTTGTGAACTTGCAGGAGGTGGGGTCTGCAGTGTGGGTGTTGATATTGAAGCTGTAGTCGCATGAGGTATCCTCGGCATTGCAGGTACGGGTGAAGGTTTCAATGGTCCATTCAGCGGCACCAGCAGCCATCATAGACTTGACCTCACGCTTCGTGATGGGGGAGCCGGAGACTGCAGTGCCAGCAGCCATGGCGGCGAGGAGATAGTTGGTGATCTGCATTATGACAAGGTCTTGAGGAAAGGATTCAGATTGTATATGAAGTTGAGAGGAGAATGGTTGTTTTTGTCTGGATGATTATGCTTTTTCTTGTGGTGTATAGCGTCGAGTTTTGAATTCATTCGAGGTGATGGCGGACGGAGAAATTTATACTACTAGTAGTCAAGAGTCAAGGATACATCACTGGAGGCCACATACATACCAACAAAGGTGGCAAGCCAATGGTAGGTCAACAAGTTCCTGGATTCTCGAACGATTCAGAAAGTGACGTTGCCATCGTATTTCCTCTCAAGGTGCCGATCTCTCGCTTAGTTCCCCGTCACTCCCTTCAATCCCTCGTTCCATGATCCATCATGACAACATATTAGTGCGGATGTGAACCCGCAATGTGACATAGCCCATCCAAGAGGTTCATATGCGATCACAAGAACCTGCCATCCGGCCACTTTGATTGCTTAATTGCTTACTCCGTATACACTCCCAATTTAGCGGTCTAGCAGGCTCAATCCATCTGTCATACATAGTTTAGAAGCATTCGCATGCGCTTGATAGTCCTGCCGTAAGCTCCTATTCGTTGGGATGATGACTTATGAGACCACTGCACAATAAATCCCCCAATCCATCGAGGCAAGAGGCTCGTATTTAGGGTCGCATGCGGTCTCACTTCTGGGGCAGTGGGCTTGGACTCCAGGCGCATGACGCAGGTTATGTAACCTCGAAATCAATACGAGCGTTACCTGCCGTGGCTAATTAACCTAAACAAGGCACGACTCCACGTTCTAATCTGCTTTCGGGACTCCGATTGCCCCGAGACTTCATCGCCCCAGAAGCGTGCCTCCCCCGCTGATCTACCTTTATTTCGATTGATCATTCCTAGTGCTCCCAAGATCCTATGTTTAGCCACTGTGATGCTCGGCGGATGCCCCCTAGCTCTGACCAACAGTAAAATTGATGATGCCCGACAGATTCGGAACTCTCCACAACCCTCGTACTTAACTGCTCAGAACTTCTCCCTGCAGTCACCGACCACCGAGATGAAGTGCGCGCAGTGTTTGCAAGACTGGCTCTGTCGATCACTACTGCGTACTGCATGCCGAAGGCTTTGCAATTAGGCGGGCAGATCTTAGTCTTATTGATCTGCGTGAGCTGAGGTATGAGCCCTCCCTCGCAAGATCCTCGCATCAGGACTGCACAACTGCAACATCGCTCATCCACAGGAGTGAGTGTGAGCATGAAAATCGTAGCGGTAACATTTTAAGCATATTGTGTGCAAATAGTCCGACTGATCGTTGCAATGACTACAGGTACCGGCGCCGAAATTTCATGCCCACGATCACAGACGATCGACAAGTGCTTACCTAGCTGATGTCTGTTTAGCCAAGACACCACGATGCCGATAACGCCGAAGTGGGCCTTGTAGAAAGACCTGACTTCGAATGAAACAGACGTTCGATGTATCTCCGCCCATGTGACTCACGTGAAAGACAGTTTGAATAATATCGATACATGCGACAAAGCGCTGTGGCTGGGCAATTTATGAGCCTCTCGGCATGGGCATGTGCTTCATTTTCAAAGGTCTTTCGTTATGTTCAAGGGCTCCCAGCTCCCTGAAGATCCAAGCAAATGAAAGCGAGCCTTGTGTTATTTCCTCCAAAGCGAGGAGGAATCGATGTTTCGGCCACGCAATTACGATGCCACATCAAATCCGCAGGAGTTTCCAGTTTTAATTCAGAAGAGTAGACAAAGCTGAAAATAATATATGCTGTTGACTACGTGGACAAAATGAATCGCCAGCGGGCAACTATCATTCACGTGAAGCAAAGTTTCTCCAAAACCCCAGAAACCCTCAACTTTGAGTTTGCACATAGGACATATCTGTTCTCCTTATGCTGCGTGGGTCTAGATGAGATGGTAATCTACGCCGGCCTTGCCTGTAAACTTGTAATCTTGATGAGCGGTGCTAATCTATCCGTAGACTTATGACGTAGGACTTTTCTACTTGCGAAATCAGAGCCATCTTAAATTGTCAACCTAGCAAACTTGTGCTCGTGGACTTTTCGCTACGTCACTCTAGGGTTTGGGTTAGATAAGTAGCAAACCCAGCCTTGAGCGTTGTAAAATCCAGAAACTGATAGAGAAGTTTTTTTTTTTTTTTTTGAAGACTTCTAGCGATAAATTAACGAAGATGGGATAGTTACGACGCATTATACCTTGTGAGTTTGCAAAGTAGTACGCGGTAAGCTGTTTTTGTGTTTTTCTGCTATTTTATAGGTATATAACGCTTCCAAGTTTTACCTGTATATGATCCTATGTAGTACGGTATAAAGTTTACTTGGAGCCTCGCGTCGGATTGACCATATGTATGGGCCCCTATCATATTAGAAAGAAAGACTCACTTTGCGTTACTTATACGTAATGTGTATAGCTGGTAGTCGGAAGTCATTACTCGCGACTCCCTTGTCTCATGTGACTGAAAAATCTTGAAGGTAAATGATGCTACTAGTAATAATCATCTCCCCATTAATACCACAATACATAATACGAATGGTGTTGGTGGGTGAACCGCCGAGTCGTGACAATACATGCCTGAGTATTTCGTTGACCCATGTTCGAAACAGTAAAGTCTCAAGCTAGACTTAGTCTTACGGACGATACAAGATAGCCCCGTTGTCAGAAACTGCAGTTCCTAATCTCATCATTATACCAGCACTTACCTTACAATACCTAGATAATCAACGTAAACATTCCAATAGAGAATTCCACGGACTTAATCTATTCGCTTCCAACTTAAGTCTCGAATCTAACTGGTTGGTGTTTTCGAGGTGTCCGATTGCTTCCATCCGACCTCCTAATGATCACTATCATTCTGCAATACATAGACCATTATACCTTATTGATATATGTTTCTAGATTATCTTCACGGCGCTAGACCGCGTCAGTAGACGTCTTTTTGTGTAGCTCGAGTCTTTTTCTTGAACCAACTGAATGAACCTATGAAAAAGGCTAAACAAAGCTGAAAGCTCTTTTAAGGTGATTATACAATGTCAAGTAATTATAAAATTAATGGCAGCGATAGTCCTGGAACATAGTACAGTGGGCGGTCCTTGAATATCCTGTCTACTGCACCCATCATGTCAATCAACCCCGGCCTCCATGTCTTAGATGGACGGACGAAGAGCGACAGGCAAATTCACTGCACAAGCCCGTGTCGAAAGAGGTAAAATTTCGGAAGTGCCACCTTAGGCGAGCAATTTCTTCCTGTCCACGTCCTATTATCATAAGCACGTTAAAATACTGCGATCTCAATACCTCGAGCCTTGGCAGCTTCCTCTATGTTGAATGTATCAGTCTCCTCCCTCCATGCTTCTTCGAGGACCTCGTCAACCATGTTTATGAGACGAAATGAGTCTTTCCTCAAAAACGATGACCGTACATCGTTGAAAACCTGCTTCCACTCTGGATAAGTATTCAGGATAGGTACTTCCAGGCTGCCTATCACTAAAGGGTACATAAGCCCGTTGTGAACTAAAAGATGGTGGTTTGCAGGCATTTCAACTGCCCTGTAGAGTGCGTAAACCGATGCCGTCAAACGACACATGATGACTTCCCTTGACGGAAATGGCGAAAGATCATCTGATTTAGGTCCCAGCCCACCCTCACCATCCGATGGTGCTTTATTCTTTCTGCACCGGTTCAATCGCCTCGTATGCAAGACGGCTGTGTACCGCCAACAGTCCCAAAGCATACATTGGGCGTGCTCACCAATCTCTCCCGGCCAAGACCAGAGCTGGGATTCTATGTCTCTCGCGCTGCTTTCCTTCATATCAGCGAGAATGTCCAGTAGCGATCTGGGCAGTCCCGATACGGTCTCGACTCCACCGAGCCTACCACCTTCCCAGGAATCTTGGACTTTTCGTAAGTTGCGCCAAAGATTCATGCTCGGTGTTATTCGTCCTATCGCCATGATATCCATGTCCATGATAGACAAAACTTCGATGGAGTGCCGGATAGTGAAGTCATGGGAGGCCGAGGGTACCAGATGGCTCAAGTTAGTCTCTAAATGGTACAAGCCGACCATGAGCTGAAGATACATCGTCCAAGGACGAGCTTGAAGCAGCTACGTAAACGTTGCGAGTCAGTAATGGAGACCAGAATAGAGACTCTTGTGCGCGCGAAATATAGAGAGCCGGTTCGCATATAGGGAAGGTGTGCTGATGTATTCAAGACTTACACATAGACTACAGAGAAGCAGACCAGCAGAGACGGTGGATCCATCGAAAGAGCTGTGTCGGCTTTGCAGTTCCGATCGGAAAGTTTGGAGCGCGTGGTCGACGTATTCCATCGACGAGACCGAGAAGCCGTCGTCCAGGTAGGCTTGGATGGCCTCACAAACAATAGCAAATGCTTGGCTTTTCTCTGCCATTGAGGCGAAGTGAGATTTCATCCAACCAGAGCTCTCAGTGGTGTAGAGTCGGTGCATTCCCGCGTTGAGAACTTGTGACATGGTCAGTACTCGAGTATGTGGACAGAGCCAAGCGGCGAATTCCTGACTTACACTTCTGGAAGAGCTGCCGTTTCGGGTCATTAGTGCCGCCCGGCGATGGTGCCAAGGATGAGGTGTCAGAGTGCGATCCCGGTGTGTCTGAGTTCTGAGCGGCCCCGGGCCGAATCGATTTATCGGCTCCGGGAGATGCTGAGGGTGATTCAGCGCGGTGTGGTGGATCTCCAGCGTTCGGCAGATAGCTATCAAAAGTAGCTGAGTTGGCGCTCGCTTTGTTCGCAGCAAGGTCAGGGATCGCGGCCCCAGCAAACCGACCCCGCGAAGCTATTCCGTTGGTCCACTTCAGCGTGGTGTTGTAGCCCTCGCACTGGATGCCACGCCTTTGGCAGGCTCGGCAATCTGGGCGCGTCTCATCGCATTTCCGTTTCCGCCTCTTACAATTGGAGCATCCTCCCCTAGAGCGAACCATTGGTGAACTAGGTGCTGATGGCCGGCGGATGAGGTCGACGAAATCGTTATCTGGTTCGAGCCTTGGAATTGGCTGCTCAGGGGGGTTCTCGAAATGGTCGACCTTCCCGACGATGAATGAAGACACGAGATTTCAGCTTCCCAGGAGAGGCGGACGGGGCCGCGAGCGCATATATATGCCGAATAGGGCATGGCTCAAACGCTCAATTCTGGGGCCCAAGCAATCATGTCGCAGGTTCACAAAATGCGGGGGCGAGGCCGCTAAGACGAATAGAGTTCTTTGTTATCCATGCGGAATGCCCTCGGAAAGAAAGTGACGAGGATCCAGCAGGGATATCGCTTGCCATCACTCGGTATGGCACTGAGCCCTCGTCAGACTTGCTGATTATACCTTACTTACATGGACTGCAATCAAGTCCCCAGCCGTGTTATCATATCGGTACTGGTAGTTCTCGCCATGGTCTTTATCGTCTTCGATTGTGACCAGGGCTCCCGACGATTATTATCCTGATCTAAACACGGTGCTGATGCCTTAGTCTTGTATGGCTGGAAAGGGTTAACCTGGGCGCATGGCTTATCGTAGCACGCGCCAAAATGCAGAGCTGGCACACGACTTTGAGTGGTATCCAAGCCAACATAGAGGTCTCCTGTAAAGTTCAAGTTGCATTCACATTTTGTATAAAATACCGAGCGCCTGCTCGACTCATCACTGTATTCGATTCGAAGTTGACTTTATTCTGGGCTGGTACCTAAACTCGACAACACCTCACAACATCTATTCCACGAGCCCCCTTTTGCTCGTGATATTTTTACCTGTCGCCTCACCGTTTACATAGGGAGTCCACGATGGACAGCCCAACAGCAACAATGGCTCAACACCCACTCCTTCCTCCGGGAACTGTTCACTTGATCAATTGTATGGCTCTCGGCGGAGATTGCGGTGGTATTATGCTGACCTATACATTCTAATTCTAGACGAAGAGGCCACCGAATCCCCAACATTCGTTCTCTCCCCAACCCCGTCGTCAGACCCAAACGACCCACTGGTATGGCTTCTGCTGTCTGCTTCGTAATGTATATCCGCTTAGCCCTCTGTGTGACATAGAACTGGAGTAAATGGAGAAAGTATCTTAACTACAGTCTTGCTATGGGCGTTACCGTGGCTGCTTTCACCAAGTACGTTGAAATGAGATCAGTTTCCGAGTCTATTCCTTAGCTTACGATATGGCTGCTTTCGCCACAGCCTCTCGATCCAGACCGTCTTCTGGCAACAAATGACTGTTGATCTTGATGTGTCTATCAACCAACTCAGTAACGCACAGTCCGCCCAGCTTGCAGGTCTTGCCACAGGCTGCATTTTTTTCATTCCGTTTACCATCAAGTATGGTCGACGCCTGACATACTTGGTTTCTACAGCTATCCTCGCAGCAGCAGCGTGGTGGACTTCCTCGATGCACTCGTACGCAGAACTCCTCGCCACAGCCGTCATCACCGGCCTTAGCGGCGCAATCAACGAGACCGCGGTGCAGATGACTGTAATATCTCTCATGGTGCACTAATTCTATCTCGCATTGTCGCTAATGTTTCTTTCTGCAACAGATTGCCGATATTTTCTTCGTCCACCAGCGAGGCTCTGCCAACGGTCTTTATTTTACTGCCGTAATGGCAGGAAGCTTTTTGACTCCTTTGGCTGCCGGCTCCCAGGCCGTGACTCAGGGGTGGCGCTGGTCATACTACGCCCTCTCTATCTCTCTGACTGTTCTCTTCTTCATGTTCGTGTTCTTGTACGAAGAGACAAAATATGTTCCCGTTACCATCGGCGAAGGCGAGGTCACAGAAAACAACCCACCACACGACAAGAATAACATGGAAAAGGGCGAAAGCTTTGATAAAGGCGGTCTGGAGTTGAACTACGTGCAGTCCAATCCCGCCACAGATGTTCGACCGAATTCTTACCGCGAACGCATGCGGTTGTTGACGCCGACCTCGGAATCCTTACTGCGTATTTTCATCTTACCACTCCATGTCATCACCCTTCCACATGTCATGTTCACTGCTCTTCAGTTTGCATCGGGCGTTTGTTGGCTCGTTCTGTTTATGTCTGTCGTTGTTGTTGTTGTTGTTGTTGTATTTAACGCCGTGGCGGCCGGGCTAGAGCCCTTACCGCAGACCTCCCGAAGGGTATATGGCGTGGAGGGCCGTGAGCCAAGGCTACCTACTCTACAGTACGTCGTCTCTTTACATCGTCCTCCAAATCATGCCTTGTGGCCACTACGCGTTCTGTCTGTCCCCGGTTCCCGCTGGTGCCCCAGTTTCATTCTTTCCCAAATCGTCCCTTGGAATCGGGAGGTTCTTTGTAGTCCGCACTCACATCTACGTAGGTGTGGATGCTGCTACCGCAGACAGATCTTCTGGAAGAAGTCCGTCACGCGGAGAAAGGCCTCGAAGCCTCGTGGGTCGGTGATTAATCTCTTGAAGTAGGCCTCGAGAGATCCCATAGGGCCTATGGGCTCGGGCATACTGCGAGAGTGGAGGGTCGGCCACCGTTGCCTCCTCGCCAGCGTTAGTCGACAGTAGACCAGGTGGTCCACGTCTTTCGCCTCTCCACAAGAGCACATCATTAGAGCGTCGTCGTGGTTGAAACGTCGGTGATATTGCTCGAAGTCCCCGTGACCCGATCGTGCCGCCAGCAGGTGATGTAACGTAGCCCGCGGCAAGGCCAGTTCAGGAGGGCTGGACAGAGCTGCCTCAAGCCCCAAGTCCGCGTACCGCGGCCTTCGCTCTTTATACCACCATCTCCTGTGCTGGCTTTGTAATTTTTCCCTTGCAAGCCGCTTGATGCCCGCTAGTGTTGCCATTTGACCCATCCGCGCCGGCAGTGTCGTTCCTTCTTTGGCCAGCCGGTCCGCGGCCTCGTTTCCTTCGATGCCCTGGTGTCCCGGGGACCAGTGCGTCCGTATATCAAATATCCTGGCCGCTTCTTGGATTTCGAGGAACGCGTCTTGTGACGAGTCCGGCGCCTTGCCGCGGATGCCTTGTATAACGCTGGTGTTGTCGATACATATGTGGATTGGATGACCGCGATTGGTGAGCAGAGCCCTTCTGAGGCCGGTTCGCGCCCCTTCGACCTCGGCGTCGAACACTTCTGCTAGTCCGAGTCGGCCGCACCCTTGTGCTATGCGTTTGGAGTCTCGGTAGATGACGAAGCCGTACCCCACGGCTCCGTTCGTCGCCCTGGAGCCGTCCGAGAAGACGATCATATGGCTTTCCGGTACTGTCTTTAGCCAGCGCTCGAAAGCTTTCGCAGCCTCTTCTTTGCATTGAACTACTATCTGATCCTGTGAGCTTGGCAGGTACTGTGATTGAAGGAACGCTGGTCTTCCGCATCTTGGCAGAAGTTCAGCCGTCCGTTGTAGTCTCGTCTGTTGCTGTCCCTGCTGGGAGAGCCGCGCGACTAGCGGGTGTCGGCGATCAATCCTCTGTAGTCGGACTGCGGCCCGTAAGCGGACGCCCTCTAAGGCGACTTTGGCTGACGGTAAGCCGGCGTCTCGGAGGAGGCTACTGGTTGGCGTTGTCCTCCAGACAGGCAGAACGGCCCTTGCTGCCGCTGTAATGACGCTGTCGATCTTCTGCACGAGCCCCTTTTGGCCTGTGTTGACGGGTCTTCCTTGGAGAGGCGGATTCGTGTCTGTCTCCGCTTGGCGTCTCGAAGCCGGCTTCGTGATACCTGCGTACCATGTTTCGGCGCCGAAGAGCGCGATCGGCAGTACGCAGGAGACGACGGCTTTTCGCACGGCGGCCGCTGGGAGTCCCCTCTTTGTGTTCGTAAGCTGTCTCAGATGTTGAGCTGCCCTCTTTGCTGCAGCTACTTTTGCGTCGACATGGTGCCGGAAGGACAGTCTCTTGTCGAACCAGACACCCAGCCAGCGTACAGGTTTCGTCGAGGCCTTGACCACCAAATCCCCCGCCCGGACCTCTGGCAGCTCCGCTGGCTGGCCGTGCTTCCTAGTAAAGTGGATGACCTCGCACTTGCTCGGGTCAAAGGAGACCTTGTTCTCCAAGCCCCATCTGAGAATGCCGGCTGCGCTTCGGTTGAGTATTGCGACGTTGCTCTCCAGGGAGGGGCTGATGGCCAGAGTGGCGATGTCGTCCGCGTACCCGAATCGCGCGTTCGGGTCGTCTTCAAGTATCTCTGCGATGTAGAGCAGAAAGGCAATGGGAGATAGTGGTGACCCCTGAGGCAGCCCGCATGACAGCGGGAAGTACTCCGTTGTGCTTTCTTCCAGTCGGACTCTAGCGGTGCGGTTGCAGCAGAAGCTAAAGATCAGTCTGGTCAGGCCATGTGGCCATCCCTGCTGACGCAGTCTAATGACGAGCCGGTTCCGAAGGACGGAGTCGAACGCCCCTTTTACGTCCATAGTCAGAAGTGTCGCCGTGAGTCCTTTTTAGGAGGGCCATCTCGATGTCGTGGGTGAGGCAGGTCGTCAGATCGACGGCTGACCTGCCTTGTAGAGCCCCGATCTGTTGCGGACTGATGATGCGCTCGACAATCGCCAGGGACGCCATCCTTCTGGCTATCAGTCGCTCTAGTCCCTTGCCCAGGCACGAGAGGAGCGCGATCGGCCGCCAGGACCCGGGCTTGGAGGCATCCCTGCCGGCCTTCTGGATCATGACCACCTCAGCTCTGCGGAAGGGCAGAGGAAAGTGGCCGGCCCGCATACAGGACTGGAATAGCTGCCTGACCGGTTCCGAGATGACATCCCAGCATGCCTGGAGGAGGCGTGTTGTGATGCCGTCCACACCAGGGGTCGTTGTCTTTGTTAAGGTGGCCGTCTTCACTTCTTCTCCGCTAACATTGTCCTGCCAAGTAATCGCTCGCCTCGGGACGACGGGTACGTCAAACGGGTCACCCGGTGCGTCATCTTCCGCACTAAACCTGTCGAGAAGGGCTCCCCGAAGCGCTTGAGCCTTTTCGTTAGTATCCTCGATCGTCTGGTTGTCCACAACCAATGGGGGTGCTCTGGTCAGTAGGCTCGCCTTCCGCCAACCCATGATCTGGTACAGGTCCCGGTCTGAAGCGACTCCATCGATCTTTCCGGCCCAGTATGCTCGCTTAGCCTTCCTCACCGTGCTCAGGAACGCCTTTCGTTTCTCCATTAGATAAAGGTGCGCATCTTGCTCCGTCTCCCAGGCTTGTTGGTTGCGGGCAGCACGGTATGCTCTGTGGGCCTCTGCGCATTCCTCCGTCCACCAAGCCGCGCCTTT
>NW_026851346.1:0-90720 GCF_030913485.1 Colletotrichum godetiae
ATAGATAAAGACGACATACGGATACGCACTTCCTTTCCCCTCCCCCTCATCCCGATACCAACCAACAGAGATAACCCCTCCACAAATGCCCCTGTTTTTGTTTTACGCCGTCGCGCTTGGTTCGTCATGTTGAACCCTGCTCAATGGCATCCTGGTTGCTAGGTATTCCCAACGCCCAAATAGTCCCAAGTTTCGGTTCCACAGCCCCCCCCCCCCCCAAACTCCCGTTTTCGGGAGGGCCCAGTTACATCGGCACGATCGGACATTTCCCCGGCTGGAAGACTGCTCCACGCCGCCGATCCCTATCTTCGGGCCAGCCCGAGCTGTCACTTTTCCCTCTGCAACGTCAGAATGTGGTCGGTTATGAACAATTGTGTCATTAAGTTATGTGTCTTCTCATTATCAGGTACATCTCTGTCATCCCATCAGAACTTGACCGTATCAAAGCTACTCTTCTCTCTGATCGCTTTGCCGAACTTGAAAAAGGCCCAGGGGACTGGCAGTAGCCCCAGAGCGATGAACCCCAGCAAGCTGCTTGCCCACCCGATGCCTAGGTTCGTGTACACTGGGGAGAATAATGTCAGCACTGTGCGCAACTCTTTAAGGGGAGCTTGAATGCCTACTCTGAACGATGAAGAGCGGGAAAGCACCTGCCAGCAGGTACCTGGCCAGACTATTTGCGCTCGCGGCGCTGGCAATAGTCGTTCCTTGATACACGTCAACCAGGTACTGTATCGTACTGACAAAGAGGCAAATATTCCCCCACGCGAACGGCACAATTGCGAGGACGGGGCTAGCCCATGAGATGTCCTCCCTCGCAGTCCAACCGAACCAGAAAAGTCCCAGCGGCAACCCAATGCTCCCGAACATGGCCGGGTACAGCCTGTACTCTGGCGGTGTCCGATGGGCTGGATACCTTTTGGTCTTCGGCATATATATGACCTTGTTGCAAAATATGACCGTCAATGCTCCTAGGACGCATCCAACTGCGATGGAGATGAAGACTAGGCCCTGCTGCTCGATGCCGAAGCTGTACACGGTGCTAAACACGTACGGCAGTGCTGCGAAGAAAGAGAAGAGGGTCGCGAACTCGCACGCCACGTACAGGCAAATAAAAGAGACGATGGGCTCGGTGATCATCATCCGGACGGGGCGTGTGAGAGCCGTCGTCGCGAATTTCTTGATGCGCTCGCCTGTTGGTGGCAGCGGGTCTAGAGGAAGACCCAGTTGCGCCCTACGTCGACGCTGGAGAACGGGGTGGTAGGTCTCTTTGCTGAAGAAGCTAGATATCATGGCGGTGATGATGAAGAAGAGTAGCGTCCACTGCGTCCATCTCCAGTCCTTGCGGTTCACGACGAAGGCTCCGATCACGGGACTATTGAACTGTCAGTAGCCGCAGATAGCTCAAAGAATGACGCAGACATACCCAAGTCCTGGGCCAAGAAACGGCATCAGGATGTACGTGGTCGAGGGCAGCGCACGTTCTGAGAGTCTGTACGTTTCATTGATGGTTCCTGTCCCGATGGCCAAGCTGGGGGAGAGACAGAACCCTGCGAGGAATCGCAAGACGCAGATTCCAGCGAAGCTATGGCAGAAACCCACACCGATAGTGAAGAGGCCACCCAGCGGAAGACTGATGAGATAGACCGGGTGCCGGCCCACCGTCTCTGATAATGGACCGCCGACGACGGGACCTAGACCCAGAGCGAAGACGTACATAGACAAAGGCACGATCGCCTGCGTCATGGTCACGCCGAATTCTTCTACGAGCTGGGCACGAGCGGGACTGATGATGGAAGTACCCAAGCTTCTGTCGGGCTGTCAGTCCACTGCCCCTTCTAGGATTCAAAAGGGGCGGATAACTTACGCTGTGAAAGCAGCAAGGGACAGCATGACAACTTGTCTTATCTTGTACCTGCGTGCCCAATTCATGGGGTTATGCGAGTCTGCTTCCCAATCCCATTTCGATTCATGTTTCTCGTGATGATTGCCTGACGGGCGTTGTGTACACTCATCGCCGCCGCCTGATGGCGGTTCTTGTTTATCGGGGTCCTGCTGGTGGTGGTCTTGGCCGGATGTAGGCGTTTGTGTCTCCTGCGAGGAGCGAGGGGTTGTTTGTGATGCCATCGACGGAGTTTCTGCCAGTGAAAGACCAAAGCTATAGCGACAGAGTAAGAGCTTGAAGGATCGCAAGCCCAAGCCAAGCTCTCCGTGCGACTGCGAGAAGACAGTTTCTTGAGGCCTAGGCGAGCGGTTTGAATAAGAAAGTTGACGTCAATCGATTATCGATCGAGCAACGAAGAGTCAAGCGCATACCGCAACTCTAGGGCGCTGCAAGAGCTTGAATAGCGCGCTCGATGGTTTCACGGCACAGAGAAGATTCGCTCTAGGCCCGTCCCGGGCAAGCCGTCTGACGACATCGGTCTGCTTTGTCTCGCACTAAGATGCGGCTGCTAGATTCCCGTAGAGGCAACAGCCGCGAAATGCGATCCGAATTTGCTAACGCGGCACCGAGTTAGAGTCCGTCTAAGATACCGGCATCATCGACCAACGGTCGGACGTTGATGGTCACGGCAGTAGAGGTTTAGTGGTCTTGTCCGGTATCTTGAACAGCGTTGCAGGACATCCACAGGACCACAGGATGCAACTGTGGCGCATCGTTCATCGTAGGGCTTAAGAAAACGTCTCCGTCCTAGTGCAAGACTGATTCAATGATGGCAATTCCTCTGACATTACGAATCATGAATCTGAGGCATGTCGGGCGAGTGAACCCCGAGCAACTCCTTCCAGAAGGAACGGTAGGACTGCAGGGATTGCTACAGGGGCGGGCCCCTAAACCAGCGACCCGGGGATTTTCCTCAGCAGCTTGCGCTGCGTCATCCCTGCAGAAGCTCCCGTTCCGTCTCAAAAATTCGTCCCGAGCCTTTTTCCCAAAGCTCACTTCAACATCGCGCGATGCGAATACACCACAACCGTTGTCGATCATGTCCTCGACCGAAACCACAGCTTCGACAGCACCGATAGCAACGCCGGCAGCAGCGCCGGCAGCAGCGCCGGTAGCAGCTCCGACAGTAGCTCCAACAGCAGCATCGTCCGGCCCAACCTCGATCCTCAGCCTCGATGCCCTCTTCAACAACCCCCTCTTCGCTGGCGGCATCGGCCTCGCAAGTCTAGGCGCAGTCGCAGCCTTCGGTCGCAAAGGCGTGGTTGTCGCAGCCGGAGCCGCCCGCCGTCGTCTCCTTGTCAACGTCGAGATCAGCAAGCAGGACCCAGCCTACCCATGGATCCTCGCGTGGCTGTCGCAGCCACGCGAACAGGCCGGCTTCATCGCCTCGCGCATCACCCGCATCCACAACCTTTCCGTCTCAACGACAACGACAACGCAGCGAGGCGCAAACAGCCCGACGAATGCGCACTTCTTTCTGCAGCCTGGCTACGGCCGGCACATCGTCAAGCACAAAAATGCGTTTATCGCAATCAATCGCGAGAAGCACAATACCGCCAACATGAACACGGGCGAGCCGCATGAGATTGTGCAGTTGACGACACTGTGGGCGCACCGTCACGTCTTTGAGGACATTTTTGGCGAGGCACACGCGCTTGCAGCCAAGGCGAACGAGGGCAAGACGGTCGTATACTCTGCGAGGGGCATGGAGTGGGCGCCTCTCGGTGATCCTCGGAAGAAGCGACCTCTCGGCTCGGTCATACTGGATGAGGGCGTGAAAGAGGGCATCGTTGACGATGTGAAAGATTTCCTTGGGCGGCAGCAGTGGTATGTCGACCGCGGTATTCCCTACCGTCGTGGATACCTGCTGTTCGGACCCCCTGGCAGCGGCAAGAGTTCCTTTATTCAGTCCCTTGCTGGTGAGCTGGACTTTAGCGTTGCCATGGTCAACCTCAGTGAGATGGGTATGACGGACGACAAGCTGGCGTACCTTCTGACGAAGCTGCCGCGACGGAGTATTCTGCTGTTGGAGGATGCAGACTCTGCGTTCGTCAACCGCCGGCAGCGCGATGCCGATGGCTACAGCGGCGCCAGCGTGACCTTCTCTGGTCTGCTGAACGCGCTCGACGGTTTGGCAGCGGGCGAGGAGCGCATTGCGTTCTTGACGACGAACCACATCGAGCGTCTCGATCCGGCGCTCATTCGACCTGGACGTGTGGACATGATGATGCGCATTGGGGAGGCGACTAAACATCAGGCTGGTCTGATGTGGGATCGCTTCTACGGCGACGTGGACACAGACGGCGCCGGTCGGAAACGTTTCTTGCAGAGGCTGGAGGACTTGGGTCTGTTCGGCAACGGGACAGGAGAGACGGCAAACCGATTCACAAGCACGGCTGCGATCCAGGGGTTGTTCTTGTTCAACAAGAATGATATGCAGAGCGCGATTGACATGGCCGAGGGCCTTGTTCCGCGCAAGTTTGAGGCTGAGGATGTTATCCCTGAGGGAGCCATCAAGACGAAGGCCTGAAGATATCTTTCGAGATATCAGAGGCACATTGAAGGATGTAATGTTTTGTAATACCATGTATAAATCATATAGATAAAATCTGAAATGATACCCATGCCCAACGATCGGCCCTGATATATATATATAGAGTCCACGGAGACTCTCCATGAAGAGACTCAAGCGCGATGATATGGATCACCCATCGCCATCTGCTTTGCCATCGCTCCTACCTTTTGTGTCTTTTCAATTGACTCCCAAGGCACCTTCCGTCGCAACGGCTTAAGGCGGCCCAACACGTGCGTCCGAACTGTCGCAGAGAACTTTCCTACCGCCGTCAGTGAGTCAGCCCGGTAAGCCGGTACGCTTTCAACATGCCGTCGACAACCTAATTTTCCCCATCCCCTTGAGCTCTACTCCACCTCACCTTTCAACTCTTTGTCGCAATTGCTACCTATACGGATATCTTGCCTTACTTGGTAGTTCGTCAACTAGTACGCGCATCCTTGCTCATCCCCGAGGTGCAAGAGATCTCCAGGCACATACGGCACCAACCGAACCAACAAGCGACCCCGCAGTCAGGATCTCGCTTCTAGGCGCATCCCATCTCATTCTAACGCTAGGCACCAACCTTGTGACAACATATCAATCTCTCTCGTCGTCTCACGACTTTCATCAACCTCTATCACTCCTATAGTGCCTCAACACCACATATGCATCACGATGTCGCGGCAGAGCAATCTCTTCGACTTCTCTTTCTCTAAGAACGGCGGCGGAGTACAGAAGAAACCTCGCCCGCAAAACCAGCAGCCCTCCCCGCAGTCAGCATCAGCACCAGGCCCCTCATCCTCGTCAAAACCCGCCCAAAAACCATCAGATCGTTCAAGCCCATCCCTCGCTGCCGTCGCAGCAGAAACCCGCTCCGCGCTTCCCCAGATCCTCCCCCACCTCCCCAACATCAACGCCTCCAAATCAGAAGACCTGCACCTGGACTACCTCCCGCCTCTGAAAACCTCAGCCTGCCCAGGACACACGCCGCGCGCAAAGATCAAGATCGTCAACGAAGACTCACTTAACGCAGCAATCGAACTCGCGAGGCGACGGCCTGATGGCGGACGTGTAGCGGTGCTCAACATGGCGTCTGACATTCATGCCGGCGGCGGGTGGTTGAAGGGCGCTATCGCACAAGAGGAGGCCATGTGTTATCGCTCGTCGCTGTACCTCAGCTTGCATAAGCGGTACTATCCCTTCAAGCGCCGTGGCGGGCTTTACACGCCTGACGTTGTTGTCATCCGGAGTGATATGGCCAGCGGTCACAAGCTACTTGTTCCGCGGGTCGCGTATGACGATTTACCCGTGGTGAGCGTTCTGAGCATTGCGGCAATTCGGAGACCAGATGTTGTGAAGCGGAAAATATCTACGTCCGCAGGGGACGAGGAGGTGTACGAGTTTGCAAAGGAAACCGACCGGACGCTCACGATGGCGAAGATGAGGCTTTGTTTAAGGATGGCTGCGAGTCGAGGGCACAGTCTGCTTGTGCTGGGCGCGTTGGGGTGCGGTGCATTCAGGAACCCTCCAGAGGAAATCGTCAAGTGCTGGCTTGATGTGCTCGGGGAGGCAGAGTTCGGGGGTGGTTGGTGGAAAGAGGTGTGGTTTGCGGTTTACGATCGGAAGAATGAGGGCAATTTTGAGGTATTTGACGATGCCTTAGGCGGTACCAGGGTCTGATGCAAACAAAGCGCAAACCCATTTCAACATGAGGGTATTTCGATGAGGCAAATTCGTGACTTAAAACTTGAAAGAGGTTAGGTAGAGAGTTTGGAGGTCGAAAGGCGAGGCAAGTTGAACGAATATCTGTGTCGCGTTGATGGGAGAATCGCATGCAGGGAGTAATGTGACTGCGAAAAGTAGATAAGAAAATAGCCTCAATCTCCGTACCTAAAGTGCCTGGCCTAGAATGCAAATATCCGAGACAGTATCGAACCCTACCTCGATGGCTATTACATCCGTCACACTCTAAGTTGTCCAGTTTTCGAGGATTTGAACAAGAGGTTATAGGAGTGCTCCGAACTAACAGCGTCCTGTTATTAAGTAGTGGTGGTGACACAGGTTGGAAGCTCTTAGAGGCCAACTGCAATTAGGGGTGAAAGGATGAATTACTGAAATCAACTCCTCCTTCGACGTGTACTCTCTGCGTTGTACATATATCTGAGCTGCTCCTTTGCTGCTTGACCCCTTACTACCTCTAAGTCACTCTTATCCGGGCGGGCTCTGACACCTCTGGCACTGACACCTGTCTAGCTCCTCAGTGGCACAGTCAGTACGCTTGGTTGCTAACAAGCGGACGCTCCACGCGACCTTGATATATCTGACCTTAATTGCGTATGTTCTGACTTGAACGTCTCACGTGTTATGGAATACCATCCCAATGTGTCAAAAGCACCGGTTATAAGTGAGGCGACGGGGTCCGTTCTCCACAGTGGTTGGTTGGGGTTGAGCCAATACGGAACCTGTTGGTGCTAAATCAGTATGACTTGTTAGCCCTCAACGACCAAATGTACTCCCAGGCCCCACAGGTTTGGTTGGAAAAACTGTATGACTGCAAATAGCTGACCTGTGAGTCCAGTATAATGAAATTTTCTTCTTTGCACCCATTGATATATTACGATCAGGGAGGGTGGAAGGGAGACAGGCAGGGCGATGATGGCAATCATAGCCTCCGTCGACAAGCCCATTGTGACGAAATCTCATGGGCTAGCTTCGGAGCACAAGTAAGACATTGACCATGTTCATTAGGGTATGGCAATAACAGAGAGAACGATCAACAGGTACAAACGTCGAAATCGCCCGTTCGACGTCCCTGCAACCAAATCTCGCGCATAGCTTGTATACTAGGTGGTGAAACTCCGAATCACCTAGCAATCCCCCGCTGCGCAGCCCGGTTGCGCGCCGAACCGGCCCCACGTGCCTCAGTCAAAGCACCGTAACCTGGTCCGTGGCAGCCAGGCTCACCTCACTTCAAAAATTTGATGATGCACGCAAGTCGAGAAGGTGCTAGCAAGAAGACCTTGCGCGGTCCGATGTCACCCTCGCGTACTTGTATGTCTCTCGTGTTACTGAATACCATTCCGATCCGTCGAGGTTGCGAGATGTAAGTAGTGAAAGCTCGGCCGGGGCATCACCGCCTGGCCTCCACGATAATCGTCTCAAGTTCGAAATCGCTGGCGCTGGATCAAGGGCTGTCAGCACACGTCACAAGTAAGCCTTGGAAATCAACACCAGTGGGACTATAGCAGGAAGTCATGCACGTGCGTTGGGGGGCGGGGACTACCTGGGAGTTGAGTGAGAGTTTGTTTCTGTCCTTGAACCCATTGATAGACTACAACTAAAGTAGGGGGGAGGGCGACGAGAAGCGCGACGAGAGCAACGATGACTTCCGTTGAGATGCTCATTATCGGGAGGACAGACGCTGAAAACTTCGAATTGTGGTATGTCTCCATGTAAAAAGGCTACCTTGAGATGATATGCTTCGAGGGGGGCATGGCTTGTGTACCTTACATAGAGTTGATATTGACTTCACTTTACAGAAATCGGTTGCGCCATCTTTCCAACAAAGGGTAACGTCCCTTGCTCTGGGCGATACTGAGTTGCTGATCAGACACCAGTGCCAAGAGGACTAGTTCGAGGACTTTGACAACCACTGCACACAGCCCATACAAAGATACACGTTTCTGTCCCGTAATCACCCACAAACGACAATGTTCCCCTCCATCTCGCTTATGCACGCTTATTGGGTGGCTATGACAGGGCGGTGATGGCACAGGGCCTGGAAAACCCACTGAGATTGTGAACAATCTTGTGTTAACACACCTCTACAGTACGATATGTATCAGGCACGCCACTCAAGCTTGTTCCACACCATTTATTGGCGATGGACATGTCACAGTACATACACATTTTAGTTGCTTGGTTTCTCATACTTCGGAGACGAAACATCGTGGGCTATAACATGTCATGTCAACATATTGAGGCGGATTTAGGTACCAAGGTACTTGTACCTCGAATCCAGTCAGAGGTGTCTTCGGCCAGCCACCTGCAATCTCGGAGAGGTGAAGAACAACTAGAAAGAGAAGACACCTTTCCTCCAAAACCAATGACCAGTTCAGGGTACTGACAGCGCGTCGCAAGGCTTGATGACTTTTCCGGTTCCTGAAAATCGTAACTCAGGTCCAGTGCCAAGGAGAGAGAAGTGCGCACGAACAAGGGTCTTGGTTGAGGTCTAATATTGACTTGTGTTTGTAAACAAGCCCTTCCGTGATGCCCCATTAAGAACTCCCCTCGGATTGAAGGATTAGCGGGCAGTTCAAATCTGGTTCCTGACTGAGAGGATGCTTTGTATATAGAATAGCGTTGCCTCGCCTCATGTGTAAAAAAAAAAAGTGGCGAGCCAAGGCGGACTTTCTGCAGTTTACATCTCTTATGTTCCCAAGGTATCCGCTAGTATTCTAGTTACGGACTGCGGCAGGGTAGGGGAGCAGTGTTTTGGGTAGACCGGGACTGGCGATGGACCACCACGAGGTTCCATTTCTTCCGCAGGTGCACGGAGAAGGGTCACAGGGGCGGTCTGGGGATCGGGACCGGGGAGAGAACGGGCACCTTAAGGTTCCGTCCCTTCCTCTAGCACCTACCTTAGGTAGTGAAGGCGCTCCGTGGAAAGCGGCTCTGAGTGATACGAAAGCTAACACTATCCGTACGACACTGGTCACTGACTTTTATATAACTGCATGCTCTAGCTGTCACGAGACTCGAGAGACATCTGGCATCCCGCCGCATTCTAATTACCACTGCTCTTGGCTCGGGCCTAAATCTTAAGAATAGCGCCTCTCCTTTTCCTGCCACCTCAATGGCATGGCTTCCCCGACCGTGCCAAAAGCGACATGTCCAGTTTCCTCCAAAGGCGTAACATCGACGATGCAAACTCGCACTCCTTTAACCCTTTTGACCTGGCTGGTTCCATCCTCCAAGGAGCTCTGTTGAGCGACTTTGACGTGTGGGTTGTCCCTCAGGAAGAACGTAGCTCGATCGAGTACATCAGGGCCTCGTCTCAGGCAGCTGAAGATGCTAGCCGCGATACCTGAAGCTAGCATGATGGCCGAGGTGATGAATAGGATTGAAATCCAAATTTCGTTGACCCTCATAACTAACTCATCAGGCGTTCGTGTACCTGTAATGTTTTGAATGAGCGTACTCTCGATTCCCGGATTCAGAGTCTGTGCCCGAAAGTTGAAGTTCCCGGTGATGTTCCGAGATGCCACTGAAGCAAGCCAAAAAGTGTTGAGCAGCTGGGAAAATCTCTGGGAGACCACTTCATCTCCGACTTGGTAAATATCAGTTCCGTTCCAAGAACCAATACCTGGTGCAGAAAAGGGGGCGTCTGGGTAGGTGAAGTACGTTTCTAAAGGCGAAGGGAACGGTTTGTACAATGTGTCACGCTCCCCCTGCCATATTGTCAACGTGACCCGCATCAGGGTTTTCATGAAGAAGTCAAACACTCCCACCGGTGCGATTTTGTGGTATCCCTCCGCTGTAACCCCATCCAATACCGTCGTCACTGTCATATTGGCCGGCTTCTCGATTCGCCTAATCCGACGGGCACCACAGAGAGGTCCATGACACGCAACATCGACTTCGGCGTGCGTCGTTACGAGAGTACATGTAGCATTAGTGTTTGTTTCGTTCGTCGGGTAGTAAGCCGTGAGTATCAGATGCCTGGGGTCTTTGCTGAGCTGGTTGTGTAGTCCGTCGCTCTTGATGATTAATGTTCCGCCAGCACCGTATACTTGACTCTTAAGGATTTGACTTTGGTATTCATACCACATTCCATAAGTCATTAACTCTCCACGTTGTACTGAACAGTCTGCGCTCATATAAGCCGTCGTCATGGTGAAAGAATAGTTCTGCCCCTGGGAGAAACCACCTTGCGTTGCAATTGGAATTCCAATAATTGCTGACCAAACGTTATCTTCATCATTGGAGTTGACATTGTACCAGCCGCCGGCATCAGGTTTTGTTGTTGATGTCTGCCGATAGTATTCGAGCATGGGGATCTTGACATTTCCGAACGCGTCTCGAGGTCCAGCTTTGATATCCTTGGGACTAGATAAGGCCGAGATAAAAGCTCCTTGAATCGAGGGCAATATGCTGTTTCCGGCCGAACTCTGGGGCCCTGAGTGTGGAAAGATGGACATGAACTCGAGACACTCAAACGGATAGGACTCTGATGCTTGAGACGAGACCACATCAATAATACGTAGAGCTGCCTGGCCTCCTAGAGGAGACATGAACCAGAGAGCTATGAGTAGGAGTGACAAGATGTTCACACATCGTAGGGACAAAGGTGTTGTAACGGCGCTGAAGACGGTACGGCAGCTGAGTAGGTACTCTAGACTGAGGACTGTGACACCGCGCTCCATTTTCCAACCGGCTGCAGCCTTCAGCAAATTGGCAGTAATGGCGGCATATACGATCGGGAAAACTGTCGGGCTATACGTAGCCGTCACGCGTAAGGCTGGAACTGGGTCCTTGTCGATCGGCTGATCATTGTGTCTGAGAGCTATCAAGCCGTAAATGATGAAGCAGATTGATGGAATTATGATGATAATATCGAGAAGAAATTGCTGGATTCCGTTGGCGGAGTCTCTTCCCCTAATACCATGGCCCTCCACAGCAGCGATTCCGTCCTTCTTGTCGGAGCCACAATCGCCGATGAGGCTATCGGCCGTGTCGTTTTGCTGGGCTTCCGACGCGGAGGATGAGACGTTCGTTTCTCCACAGTTGACGCTTGCGGAGTCTTCCATGATATTAGAATACTGGGTAAGTTCGTTCAGAGGAAACGTTATACCCATAACAGATTGTAGAGTTCGGCGAGCGTGACAACCGATAGAGGGCAAGATGATGAATTAAGATGTTGGTGAAAAACCGTTGAACCAATGAACGACTTGAAGAAGAGAGACGAGGGACCAGTGGGAGTTTCGCCACTGCCACAGTTCCATGGGGAGCACCGTCATGCCACAACAAGAGGCAGCACAGGCTGCGTGTTCTAGCAGCTTGAATTTCTGCGAGCAACCCCGCGATTCTGTCTCCCGCCTATGTTGATAATCCTTGGCAGCTGAGTCTCTGACGGGCACGACATGATAACTACTGGAAAGAAAGCTAAGAGCGATAGCGTATTTGTAAAATATCTTCGACGCCTATAATATAGCCAAATGAAAGAACCTGAGGCAAATTGCTTCAATCTTAATAGTCACGATATGCCAAGACATAAATTGTATCTTATTCCCATGGCATTGAATTGTGCTTAACTTCCGTGAACTTTGAAGTGTTACCCCGAATAATGACTCTGAATCTCCATGGATTCTATCGATAGGTATATCAAATGATGAAGTAACTATGATGAACAGGGATTGTAACCACCTGTAACGTCCGATTTCCGTCTTACCGTGGCACTCACGCTCACCGAGCCAGTCGCCTTGTCAAAGCCAACATGAATTCCGAGAATTCGGCCTCAGCTCATGCAAGCCAATGTAATACAAGCTTACACCGAACCTCAAAGTGGTCTGGGGGTTATTTGACTGCGAGGATCTTCAAGAGGCTTTGCGGACTCTCGCCCTCTCCCACTTTCCTAGATTGGTTGGCACAACACGATATGGGTAATCTTAAGTGGATGAAAGAACATAGCCTAGTCACACTTTTCGCTTTCATTTGGATAGAGTGTTACGCAAGGTGGTCCTTCTACTACCTTATGTAGCACATGATGTCGTATGGCCGAGGGTACCAGACGGCAATGAGGCTGCGATCAGCCCGGTCTGAGCCCCCAAAATCTCATTCAAAGTTGTGATACTCAGGTGGTATTGGCCATAATTTTTGACTCGGGGTGGCGATTGTGTTGTTTAGTACTGGCCAAGGATGTTCCCATTCCCGTCCCAACAATGAACCTACGAGGTATACTAGTCCCTCTACATCGATCTTTCTTACATCTTTCTACACAATCGTGCGTCGGGACCTACGTCAACACTGTGGACATAGTGTGTTGCCGTCTCTTACTGTGTCCCAGGCCAGGATATGAAGTCTTCCTTGTGACACTTTTGCTCTTCTTTGCATAGAGCTCAGGTTGCAGGCCTAGAAGCTTGTTTCGGATGAGAATTTCGGGCCCCATCGCACGGAGTGAACGACTCAGTGGTCCTCCCACTCTTCCTGCAATCCATCTTTGATACTCATAGCTGTTCTATATCTAGAACGAGCCTCATATCCTACAATGGTTTTCAGGTCCGATAGCACAGTCTACAGATTATTTCAGCAAATGCTATAACGCATATGGTGCTCATGACCTAGAATTTTCGATGTGGTTGATCTACCAATAGTTGAGTTTTAGTATTGAGCGGCCCTTGAAATGGGTGATCCGGCCCCAGGTACTTCAAGTGATCAAAACTGTTGCCCAATGTTGCCGATATGAAGTTATAAATGTACCAAAGAGCGGCTTCGAGTTGTGTGCTACGGTTTTCGCCAGCCAGTGACCTCTCAATACATTTATCTTTTCCTATTGCTCGGACTTCATACTCTTTGATCATTTTTCAGTTGTAAAACAATTTACATACCAACCTGGGGGACACCATTGTCATGTGATTGTTGCATTTCAACTAAGGCAGATGAAACTTCGACCAAAGAGTGGTTAACGCAGCAACTTCCCTTAGACAAAGCCACGCCCTTTGTTCCCCACAAGGTAGCGGCGTCGACCATGGAGCTGATGTTCTGTGCACACGAGTCTAGAGTCCCAAACGGAATGGATAAAGCTAGAGAAAACAGTAACTAAGATGCTATTGTGTAACAAACGACAGAGCATGTTCAATGGTTGAAGTTTCCTTTGAATCATAGTACATCGTTGCTGATCAGGGACTCGTCCGATAGTCTCGGCGAATACATATACCTGATGAGCACCTCTCCTGAAACACATCTCACTCACACACACTAACCAACGGCCTTTCTTTTGACACCTCGACTTTTTCTTCTTGTTCGCACATACGACTTCTTCTCACATTCCAGCCACTCATTGCTCGGCACACTATTCTTCGTCAATTCTTTCATTGCTTGCCAACAGTCCACGATGATGTCTACCATGAACCAAATTTTCCTTCTTGCCTCGATGCTGGCATCGATGACCCTTGGACACGTAGTCCTTGAGAACCCCAAGCCCTTCAAGTTTGTTGCTGATGGCCCTACTAACCCCATTTCTAGCACAGGTGATGACTTCCCATGCAAGATCCCCTCCGGGGCCAGCTACATCATCGACGGAGCACCCACAGTCATCGCCATCGGCGAGACCTTCGAGGCCACCTTCAAGGGCCAGGCCGTCCATGGAGGCGGCAGCTGTCAGTTTGCCCTCAGCGCCGACGCCAACCCGACAAAGAATTCCAAGTGGATGGTGATTCACTCGATCGAGGGCGGTTGCCCAGCTCGCAACCAAAAGGGTAACCTCGAAGGTCCCAACGAAGATAAGTATCCCTTCAAAATTCCCGCTAGCATCGCACCCGGTGACTACGTCTTTGCCTGGATCTGGCTCGCCAGAGTTGGCGGCCAGCCAGAGTACTACATGAACTGTGCCCCCATCACCGTCACTGGTGGCGGTGGTGGTGCTACAAAACAGAAGCGTGGACCCCTTGCTGATCGTCGTATGTCTCTGGCGAAGCGTGAAGAGTTTCCCGAGCTCTTTATGGCCAACATTGGAGAGGTCGCTGGCGGCTGCACCACTGGAGAGGCTCTCAATGCCCAAGTACCCATCGCTTTCCCCAACCGTGGTCTCTACTTCGACCGTCCCGAGGGCGACAATCTCTACAAGCAAGCCTGTGACGGTAACTCCAATGCTGGAACTCCTGTAGAGGCTCCGGCTAGCGGCGACGTGCCTGCCGGTACCGTTGCCACGTCTCTTCCGACTTCTGACATTGTCGACGGCTCGCCTCTCTCGCCACCCGTTGCTACTTCTGTCCCGGCTTCTAATATTGTTGACGGATCGTCTCTCTTACCACCCATTACTACGGCTGTCCCTACTTCCGAAGTCGTTGACGGCTCGTCTCTCTTACCATCTGTCGCAACTGGCTCCTCCGTCGTTGTATCTTCTTCCAACATCTCGCCTGAGGAGCCGGCTCCTAGCGCAGCCCCTACAGATACTGCTGTTCCTGTCGAGCCTACCCTCCCCATGAAACCAACTGCTCCGGCCGAATCATCAGTCCCAGCAGCTTCTACAGTTCCCATGACCTCTCTCGCCGAGACTACAGTCTCTACCGGCATCACTCCGACTCCTTTCATCTCTTACATCACAGTCACGGTCACCGCCACCGGCTGTGAAGCATCGGACGCTCCCAATGCGTCTGCAGCTGAGCCCACCGCTACTCCCACGTCCTCGCCTGATCCCGACTCTGACCCTGATTCCGACTCCGACCCTGATTCTGGCCCCGACTCTTGCACCGAGGGCTACTTAACCTGCTTGGAGGATGAAACACACTTTGCTACTTGCACTGGTGGCGAGTTGACTGCGCCGCAGCCGATTGCCCCTGGCTTCAAGTGTGCTACTGGAGAAGGTCAAGGTCTTGACATTTCGCCCATTGGAGGAGAGTACTGGTAGAGAGTCTATAACGGAGCATGAAATTCAATTTTGGCGAAAATTGCCACGTTTGTGGATGAGATCATCTGAAGTTGGTTACACCTGCTGTTTGATAGTAACTGCGCGCAAATGTCCATCTCTAAACGTGTTGACCAGCTGTCAAGCTTATTTGTGACTTGCTTTCGTGTAGATTCAGAATCTTCTCATATAACTGTTTAAGAAACATAGAATCTTGTCCTCTACTCTGGTTAATGCTGATGCCTTCATATTATTATTGCTCGGACTGGAGTCAACCGTTGCGATCGACTCCACTTTCATCAGATCCGGCGGCCGGGTAAAGGGGGCCAGTCCGAGGTTCTGGTGACGTACAGATACCTTATTCGACTGGGGGCTGCATGGAAAGCGCAAAAGAGACGCTCTAAGCGCCGCAAGTCTTCCTAATAGCCCGTATTGTGCTCTGTACCCGTGATTTGGTTGGTAGACGTTTGAATCACAGTCTTCTCTGCCTGGTTATCCCTCTATCGGGTAAGATATCCATGAAGGGGTTAGTGAGAGGAGCTCAGGAGGACTCATGGGGGTCAGGAGATGCTCAGCTCAAAAAGCTAGCTAATGGGTCTAGATGGTTTAATCTTGAGATTCAATGCGAAGAATTGAGAGCATGGTCAACTCTTATGCGACCTAGTTCTTTATGCCTACTTGAATCCGTGAACTGATTCGCTGTGATACGGCTAGGCGCGCGTCTTGGATCCTTCCAGCCATTGTTGTTGACCTTAGCTCTGCTGACGTCCGCGTCTAAGTCGCACTGAACCTCTTTTGCCGTACACACTGTCGCAGTCTCAATCGAATTTTGGGGGCCAGATGGCATACAGAGTATATCAATAACTTATCTCGAGTTCTCGACATCAAGTCTGTCGGTTTCGCTTACATAGCCCGCCCTGCGATGAATGTTGCACTCTTCTAAGCTGCCTAATATTACGGGGCGCTCTCATGCACGACGTCAGGAGACAACAGCACTAAGAAAGCCGGGCTGGGATTCATAAAGAGCCCCGGGGAATAAAAAGCTCGCCTGTTCAATTGCCGCCTCCCGTCGCCAAGATAGCGTTCCTGTCGATCAGACCCCATTGTGCCCTGCGATTAAATCTCGGCAGTGGCAGGCAACAACCAGAAAGCCCCATGCAAACACATCAAAGTCCCTTGTTCTGACTGCCTGAGAAAACATAGTACATCCAAAGGGTTCCCTGATAGCCCCCACGATGGTGGAGCAAGCTGACATGTTTCACGTCTTTGAGATTAGCTTATGGACCCTCTTGGTGCTTACGGGTTGCATTGATGGCCTCTTCCAAAAGCTGTGCCATCCCTTACAAACGGCCTCAATAAAGTAGCCATGGCTTCATTTTAGACTTTGACATGGGCATTCTAGGCGGCTAGAATCTAAGTTGAGGATCCTTTACCAGGCACAACCCCAAAGTTCCTACCAAAGTTCCTTTTCTCTTCCAAAGGAGCTCGATCCTTCAACGTTCGATCGACATCAGCCCCCAGAATTCATCTCGACAAAAATTAATGGACTAGGCATCCTGATTATAGCTTACAGCCTTACTGGGCCCGACACTCCAGCACTCGTGATGTCCTTAACACCAAAGCCCCTTCCACATCGAAGTGGTTCAATTTAAATAAGATGTTGCCACCCTCATCCACAACTCGAACAAACACAGACGGCCTCAAGCCTCAAAGAACCATCACACTCTTTCTTAGGACCATAGTCCTTGCTTTCCCTCTTTTCTTAGCCTGATATGCCAAAGATCAATCATCAATAATGAAGACTTCTGCCACTCTTTTGGCCTTTGTGGCTGCTTCCAATGCCTCGCCGCTTGGTGTCTCTGTCAAGCGGGATGCCTTTGACAGCAAGGATGCCATGTGCAAAGGATGGGATCTCACATCACCCGAGGGCGCCGACAAGCTCTGGGAGGACACTTACTCTGGCGCATCTCTCGATCTCTTCATCAAGTCTCAGTGGGGTAAGTTTACAAGGTTCCGTCATGACAAAATTCTCCATGCTCATCTTGATATTGTGAACAGAACACGAGAACTCCTGGGTGAAGAACCTCGAAGACTTCGTCTCAGGTGGCACCTCGGGCAAGTCTGGTGCCGCCGGCTGCTCAGCTCTCGGAAATGAGTGCAAACCATTGAACGATATGACATGCGATGCCCAATACGACGCATACGGGAAGACTCCGATTGGCAAGAACTCCTACTGGATCTTCCAGGCAGTCAAGGGCATGCACGCCAAGTTCAACGAGCTGAACAGACAGCTCACCAAGGAGACTCTCATCAGCGGACTGCAGATTGGTCAGATGGTAACCGACTTCCAAGGAAACCAGGACGACCCTGGTGACGTTCTTGGATGGCTTTCTGCTGCTGCCTCCATGGGTGGTGCGATCGGAGGTCTAGTTCCTGGAGCTGTAAGTTCACCGATTTTTGACGAGACTCTCATATTCTCCACGATTATTCTGCTAACGAATTGCTGCAACAGGGAACCGCAATTGCTGGCGGCTTTGGTATGCTCAGCGCCATCTTCTCCGGCCTCGCCGCGTCCAATGGCGCCGACGAGATCGACCAGGGCTCAATCTCTGCCGCTCTGGCCGATGCTTTCAAGCAAGCCACCGGCGCTCTTGAAAACACCCTCCGTATCGCCACGGGCGGTGGCACCAGTCAGGCCGAGTACGACTCCCTCCCGGCCCCGAAGTGGGACACCTTCCAGAGCAAGATCACAAAGTTCTACAACGGCGGCTGGTTCCTCGTCGACGACGATGAGCAGGCCGTCACTGTCGCTCTCCAATCCATCAGCAACAACATCAAGCCCAAGGTCGCCAACGACGTCATGAGCGCTGCCAAGCTCTACCTCGTTGCCGACAAGCGCGACAACGTCAAGTCGCGCGAGGACTGCGGATATGCCCCGGGACGTCAGTGGATGGCGCTCCGAGATGGCGAGGAGTACTGCTTCTACGTCATGCGCAACAACCCCAACCCCAACCGTGACAACGACTGGGTTGAGGTCGAGTCCGAGATTTACGACAAGATGGCTTCGTATGGACTTGGCAACCGTGACCCGTACTACCGCGCCATCATCGACTGCGCGCTCAACGGGGGAGATGATAAGGATAAGGTTGACTTGAGCAACTTGGCTTGGGGCAAGGTTCCTACTTGCTACTTCAACCTGCCAGCTATGTTCATTGATAAGGATACCAAGGTTGGCTGCGGTAGCCCCTTTGATAACCAGGGCTGCAACTATATCGCTGCCACCCCTATCTCGTAGGATGGTGGCATGTGCGCAGAGTTCCTGAATTCAGTTTTCTAAGCGTTCAGTTTTACTCAATGTCTTCCTAGCACTTCGGTTTTGTACAAGAGATTGTCAGGTATACCTCCGGAACTAGCAATGGAATAGCCTGTCAAACAGGTACTCCTGAAATCAATGACACATGAAAGGACGAAGGCGATGCTATTAGTCCCATCTATAAGTTGCTCAGATGCATGATTGAAACAGGAGGCCCGGCAACGATTCAAATGACACTAAACTTGACAATGATATTCCAACAATATGTCTGATCATTTTGCCACGGGCAATTCGTGGACTCAGATTTTAGTTGCTGTCTATGTCGGTGAATTTACCATTCTGCTCCGAGATTGGGAAATCTCGGAGCCGATGCAAGATTGTCCTTTAGTTGACTTCCATTCCACGCTTACCGTGTCGGAATGTCAGGTCTATAGACGGATTGTGCCTTATCTCGGAACCCAGGTTGTCAGGCTGTGCCACTTCGAGTGGGAGTTTCCTCTGTCCACAGGACCTATAGAGTGACTCGTCGGTTAAAAAAGTGGCTTTTTCTGATCGAAGAGGATATATGCTCGCCTGAATTAGATGAAACCTGAATAATCTATTCATATTGCGGTGCTGGCCGATGGCAGCCCTCTGGCTCACTGCATGGGAACCCGGTCGCCACAAAGCGATGCCCGGGCTGCTGACAGCCGCGCACATGACACGGCAATGTTGTGGCTTCTGAATCAACATTCTCAGAAGCATCAACCTCTAGCGATCCGCAATCACTCAAAGACTCGTCTTCGTCGTGACTTGCCCCCGGGTTTTGAATGAGATCCAGTTCCAGACCAAAGTCTTCCCTGTTATCTTGAACATCTGGTGTCCTGTAATGTTGCGAAGCAGCAGTCTCACCATATTCTTCATTCTGGTGCGTGGCAGGGATGGGTCCCGAACCAACAATTGCAGAAGCCTCAAGTGGTACAAAAGGCTCTGAAGGGTCACCTTTGTATGCCAATGCCATCGGACTGGCATTGTATATTGTAGCCTCTGGACCGTGGTAATGGCCAGAATTCCCGTACGTTATGGTTTGTAATGAGTCTATAGTATCGACGACATGTCCTGGTACTGAGCTCGATGTCGCGTCCAAATGACGGCCAGCTAGCGCTCCGATCACGCCGGCTCCCATTATATCTCTTAGTTTCGTGTTGCCAGCATAATTGTGTACCACAACCGGTGTAGGTGTAGCTGGTTTCGGACAAGGGTAGAAGGGAAGCCAATGAGATGGTAGCCAGCGAACGTGTGGGCTTGCGGACCCTGTGTCGCTTCCTTCCTCATCCCCTCTGTCTGGGGGCTCTGGAGGAAAGGGTTGGTCCCAATCGATTGGCGGGGATCTTGGGGATGGTGGTGTCGGTGGTTGCGTTGTTGACGTTGTTGCTGCTGTTATTTCTTTCAGTGGAAGGTTGAACTCTGCAGTTGCTGGCCATTGCAGATGATTTGAGGTAGACTCAAAATCGCTGTCGCTCACAAAGTCGGCACTGAAGACTTGTCGTCCTTCTGTTGACTGACGTGAGGCGCAGATGGGACCTCCGCCAAATAGTAGGTTCCAGGGCATCGGAAGTATAGACCTCAACTCAGGTGATGAGCTTTTCTGATATCCATCGTCTTGCCTGTCAGTCGACTTTGAGGTTGAACGAGGGATGTTCGTGCCTCCGGATGGGAGTACAGGCGCCACTTCTGGCTTCGAAATAGCAGATATCTGGCGCACAATGTCGTAGAGCGTGCTGGTTTCAGCGTCACAATCACGTTTAGACTGCGCTCTGAAAACTGGGACCGATATCAATTTCTGCCGGACGTCGTTAGCTAGGAGCGATGTTCAATTGCTTGATTGGTGCCGGGGTACTCCATCAGGATTGGATTCCGAAGAATAGAGGGTTGCTCAGATACCCTGTTAAGGGCAGGCACTTTTACTTTGGGTGCCCGAGTCCTGATCTAATTCTCAAAGTCGAATACTCACCAGGATGTCAGCATCAAGCTCCTGGGTAGTCTGGAATGCATTCGAAGGTATTGTGACGGTCTGCAAACATCCTTCAGGCTCATATTCTCTGCCATTGTCAATTGATACTGTCTTGAAACCCACGATGATGCTGTCGGCTGCCCCATTGCTAAGTAAATGCAGTATCGACTCATGGACTTGCTCATTTCTCTCTGCGGGTATCCGAGCGACTTTGCACCCAACCTGCGTACGGTGCTTGAAGATGGAAGCAAGGTATTGACGACCAAAATCGTATATGACAGCTCGAGAGCTACTCTCCAATTGTTTAATATGGAACACAGCCCGTATATGTTTAAGGATGGTGTGGTAATGCAAACAAGGCCCTGACGAGTTAGGAGTCGTACAAGACGATGCCAGCAGGAGGGCCTACCAATCAATGTCAATCAATTGAAAAACATGAGACAGAGTTAGGAGTAATAAACCGCGCCCTACCTTTGCAAATATCAAGCCTCCATATGTAGTCGTAAACACAACAAAGTAGCTTGCTGGGTCTTGATTCTGCCAATTGTTTTAGCATTCTTTCTTTTCTTTCCATACTTAGCACATAACACGGCACAAACAACTACCTATACTCACCGACCTACGAACGGAAAAACCAAAAGAAATCAGAAGAAGATGTAGATTCTTACCACAGTCTGCATCAGAGCCTTTAGCAATCTAAGAGCTTGAGAATTGGGACCGGAATTGTCGCACAAATACCTAAAGACATTTGTATGCTGACTCGGATCTTCATTCCATGTCGGTATGCCGCACTCGCTTTCTGGCATAGCGCATGAGCCTGATTTGTGGATGAGAAGGTATCTGCGTGGGTAGAAAGAATATGTCAGTAAAATGCGAAGGTGCTAGAGCTCACGCGCTCTTAGCGTGACCATACTCACCTCACGCTATCCTGAAATGTCCCCCCAACCGCAGGGAGCGGGAAAATACCGCCCAATTCTTCCATCTTCGCTATCGCATTTTGTCTTGGATAGTCATGAGAGTAAGGTTAGCTGATTGCACGTAGCTCCTTACACGCATGCTAAATTCATGGTATAAGAGCAACATCGAGCAGATCGGAGCGATGGCTGCTGAGTTAAATCGCTACGGTGTAAGGATGAGAATAAACTAGGTATAACACCGTGAACGAGGTTGCCGTTCGCCGTCTCACGTCAGCCAACTGTCCACCAAGGCCTCGATTAGCAGCCACCACAACATGGATGTGTTTCATTGGCTTTAAATCCCTTCGGGCACTTTCTTGACAGCTACATGTAGGCCAATCAATGTACCTGGCCTTAGGGGGAAGCCTCACCAGTGCTCACCCTAGTTCCATGGTTTGCCAACTTCGCCGTGTGGCTTTTTTGTGACCTTTTGTGTCCCTATAGAGCTGTCACACTAGACTCTCTTTCTTGTGGGGGGTTGGTCCACGTATGTCAGCAGCAGTGGCAACTATGCCGCCCTCCCGCTAGGCAGTGCGACACGAGCCGGACGTTGTCCGCGAAAGGTAGCTGCCAACAAGTTTCTGACTGTCGATTAGTTGCATTTTGACCTGGTCATGTTTGCACTTGAGTATGTAGGAACTGAAGCCTGGCACACCATTTGGTGCCACGACCTGAAGTGGGTCATTTTCGGTGTATTGAGGTTCGCAAATATGCACATCACCTGAATAGGACTTCAAATGAAGAGCGTCGGACTCTTCGGAAGTTGATTGGTAACCATCTCACCCAGTAGTATCTGAAGATCTGAAAAAGGAAATACCACACGTCAAGATTTAGGTCTCGGATCTTGAGGTGTAGGTGTGTTCCAGGCGAGACTCACGTGAAGGTTTGCGATCCCGTACGCAATTAAGGATGCGTGCGGCAGACGGCACACCTGTCCCACTACACGCAGCCTTCTTCATGATGTAAATGGTATTGACGATTTCATTATTTTAAACGTCAGTAATTCCAGGCTAGGCCCAACTACTACGGTATGCTTAGTTGGGCGTATTATTTACCGTTGTTGGCCCCATACGCGGCCCTGAAATACTTAAACTTCGAATGCGTGTAATGGCGAAGAAAAATGGAGTACAAGCCTAAATGTTTTTAATTATCTTATCATTGATGTTCCAACTTTGGATTGCACCTATCCGTCCAATGACAAAAGCCAATGCAGAGTCTTCAATGTTGTCAATGCAGTTCTGTCAGACAGATTGTGTGAAAGCCAAAGCTTGGTTGGACAGGCAGAGATGGGAGCTCTTCCGGCCACTATCGAGATTTCTTCCGTCTTATGCTCGTCTTTCTTACTCTTAAGGCAACTGCACCAGGCTATTCTCGAGCAATCAATGACTTCTTGAATTACCTGATGATGGTAGCAAATTTGAAGACGTACATGGGAGGTTGAAAAAGATCTGACTACGGACGCCGGAAGCTGAATCGGAAATTGATCATGAATTCTGTTGTGCAATTCTGAACCCACGCGCAACGAAGGAGGGCTTGCGAAGGTTCATATCTCCGTTCTAGATATGAGTCTCTGCCGTTCATACCAAATATTTCCAGGTGCTATTTCCAAGTCGGACTTTCATGAATCAGGTGGGATTAGTCATGTACCCAGACATCGTCATTCTTCGCACGATCAGTCTCAACTTGAAGTGCGGGAGAAGCTTTGGCCTCACTCCAGAACAAGGCCAAGCCCAGACGGACCATCCCGCCTGACCTCCGGAGCCCGGGTCCTTCCCCGCGAAACGGTTTTGACCAACGTGAAAGAAAGACCAAATTAGCCCTCCCAACCTTGCTTTTGGTAGCTTTTGGTTGTTTTCATGTACGAGATGCCAAGCGTCGCTAACCTATCAGCTCAGTCTGTCCGTTGCTGAGCGTGTATCATTACGTAAAACTGGCACTTCCGTGCGTTTCCCTTCCCCTCAGCTGCCTCTCAATTGTCTGCGTTTCTAACAGAGTTTAACGGAACCACAGAACTTTACCATGTAACGCGACATGACATCCCAAGATGCCCCGTGACCTCCGTGCTGAGGATGGCCCGGTGGGCGGTGCTGCACTGGGCTTGGACGACATCACTACGCGTCTCGCCTATGTTATTCACCACCAATCTCTATTCTGCTCAGTAGGATTCATTTCTCTTACTCACAATTGAACAGAACAGTGACAACATGGAATTCAAGAACTTGACCCTTCGGCCAGCTGCTGCTGCGATAGACGCATACGACAGTGACATGGATAGCGAATGGATTCAAACACCGCCAGAAGACGCATTCACAGATGAAGACGAGATCCAAATAGATTCAACAGGGGATCTGCTGCTGCACATCGGCTCCGATCCATCCTCCGGCAGCACCAAATCATTTCGCATTTGCTCAAACACTTTACGGCGAGCATCGCCGTTCTGGAGACGCACACTCTTAGAAACATCCTCGGGGACGCAGCCGACCGACGAGGGGTGGTGCGGATGGACTCCTTCGCTGTATGCTTGTCAGCATGACAAGTCAGACGGATTGATGATCCTGCTGAACATAATCCA
Source organism: Colletotrichum godetiae (assembly GCF_030913485.1). Taxonomy (NCBI): domain Eukaryota; kingdom Fungi; phylum Ascomycota; class Sordariomycetes; order Glomerellales; family Glomerellaceae; genus Colletotrichum; species Colletotrichum godetiae. The sequence continues at coordinate 23,958 of NW_026851346.1, forward strand.
TGCGAAATTCGCACTTGTACCAAAAGATCCCACTCTCATCGAGGTTTACCACACTCTTTGTCTGGCCAGCTTGTATGAGATGGAGCATGTTTTGCATCCGTGGATTGCGAAGTGGTACGGGGTGACGAAGACATCCGAGGGCACTAGGGATGGCCGGGATCTGGCAATGCTTTCGTGCATGGCTTGGGCATTGGGCGATGAGAAACTGTTTGCAAGGACTATCATCAGTATCAGTCTCACTTCTATCATCGATGATCAAGGTCACATTGTCATGCCGGACGGGACACGCCCGGAAGACTATTTTTATGACTCCCTCGGCTCACCGACAATACCAGGTAAGGTTACTCCTCATATTCACTGAGAACTCACACTAATGACCTCCCAGAAACCATTCGTTCCTTGCGTAATCAACTCGCCACAGAGCTACCTTCACACCTGAATGGGGTTATCGATAGATTGATAGACGGAAAATGGCTCTGCGCTGGCATTTCCGGAATTCCTGTAACACGGAACAAGAAGTGCGACTATGTCGTGCTCGGAAGTGTGCTCGCTGGCCTTATCTATGTTCGAGGGACGAGAGCGACGGAAGTAACCATCAGAGCCGACGAGAGCGTCATGGACTTACTCAAGTCTCTCAAGAGGGTGTTATCATATGTGACTTGCTACGAAAAGCACCCGGAATGCAACCCCGCAGAGCAGATTTCGGAAGCTATGAAGAAGACAATCGACGCGATGGATATACCTTTGAGTTCAGATTGCGTCCAACGAATGAGAGAACGGCGTCAAGAGACCGGATGGCAAGATTGAGTATTCGTATCTGGTAAGACCTTGGAAATTCCTTTCGGGATTAGGCTGTTGTAGGACCGGCTGCCTTCATTGGCTCGCGGCAATGGCAGAATGTGCTCTAGGAAAGAGTACACCGTTTAACCTAGTATCAAAAGTTGAGCCTTTACTGCAAGATTAGTCTTTCACCAATACCGCCCTCCGTTACTCTACCAAGCATCTCGGAGAAGTTGACTGGAATATCATAGAATCCGAGCATTTATGTCTATATTAATGAGGGACAGCTAAAAGTGCGTTTGTATGTATTCAATCCAGGACAGGGGCTCCTGCGCGAGGCTTCTGCTTGACGACATCAACCATCACTCAGCGGTATCATTTCGATTATGGCGCTACAAAGAGTTGTTCACGGACTCCAAAGACGGCGTCTAGTACTCTCCGTAGTACCACGATTCGGGGGCTGGAACTCCCCGGAATCGGCCTAGTACGTGCAAGTGAACTGCTAAAAAGCCCGTGGCGCTTGCGTGCCGCTTCCGAATGGTAATTTGGTCAAGGGCTCAGCATTCCCATTGCAAGCTTGAAGTAGATACAAAAGGATCTGGAAACCACTTCATCATCATTACATGGAGCTGATCTCAACTCCAAAGCGCTGCACTCCGACCACACAACACCCCAACTTAGCACAATGGCGAGCAAAGTTTTCAAAGCTTCTATATCGACGAAGACAGCCCCAATCGCCATCATTGGTGCTGGACCATGCGGCCTCACACTCGCTCGACTACTCGAGCGTCAAAAGGTCGACTATGTAGTCTACGAACGAGACGAGAGCGCTACATCAGCTAACGCCGGTGGCTCGTTGGATATTCATGAAGCCACTGGTCAAGCAGCGCTTCGGAAAGCGGACCTGTGGGATGCGTTTCGTAAGGAAGCGAGATGGGATGACGACAGATTCACAATATACGACAAATTTGGAAAACAACATCTCGACGTCAAAAGCAATGGTGGTGTTGACGAAGCAGGTCGACCCGAAATAGACCGCAAAACACTGCGGCAAATACTTCTAGACTCCGTACCGAAAGAGAAGATCCGATGGGGGAGCACTCTGAAAGCTGTCAAAATGCATCAGGCTGGCTTACCAGCCCTTGAGTTCACCTCAGGTGCGACTATTGAAGGGTTCAAGCTTGTGGTTGGCACCGACGGTGCTTGGAGTAAAGTTCGCTCAATGGTATGACATGATTGACCCGTTACCATTGCTCGGTGACTGACTAGATTCAGATTACGCAAGTAAAACCCCAGTACTCTGGTAGAACATACCTAGAAGCCCAAATTACGGAGGAAAATCCGCTGTTCAAGTCAGTTCTTGACAAGTTCGGGCATGGAACTGCGTCTTTGCTGGCAGGAGCCAACCAGATGATTGTACAAAGACAAGGCAACGGATGGTACAGGGTGTACTTCGGGATACAAGCTCCTGAGCACTATGTTGGCAGAGAGCTCGACTCAGCAAGCGTTGAGGCTTTGCGAAAGTCACTGCTATCCGACTTCTACGACGACTGGGGGGAGGAAGCGAAGGACTACGTCCGATACGCCGACCACTTCCGCAGTTGGCCGTTATATCACCTCCCTATTGAAAGTCAAAATTGGACGACGGTGCCAGGTCTGGCTCTGGCTGGTGATGCAGCCCACTTGGCACTTCCCAACGGCGAAGGCGTCAACTGTGCTATGTGGGATGCGATGGAGCTGGCTAAGTGTATTGAGACCCATGGCCTCAACGACCTCGACAAGGCGGTTCGGGAGTATGAGGAAGATCTATTGGTTCGGGGCAAAGCTCATATCGAAGACGGCATACAGCTCGGAAATCTGATGTCGCATGAGACTGGACCAGCTGCCTTGGTGAAAGCTTTTCAAGAGAACGACTTCTGAATCACAACAGGCACCGGAGGAAAAGAAGATGGGCTGCAGGGCACATTTCTGCATGGAAACATCAAATACCCCGATACACCTTGATTCCGATCGTTTCTTATTATATAGTCCCTTCATTCTTCTCTTCGTCCTGACGTTGTTAGATAACGTTTAATCAGCTCCGACCTTACAATAAACTTGAAGTAGACGTGAAAAGAAAAAATAAAAAACGTCAACACCAAGAATCTTACATGTACCAACGGAAATAACGCGCCAGTTGATTGACCCCTCGCTTCCAGCAGTGTCTCACGCCTTGCTACGCCATCGATTCTGTCCGGGCTTACTCCCCCCGAAATTGTTAGTCGGCATATTCTAAAGTCCGGATTACTCCGTGGTGCGGAGCGCCCATGGCCCAAAAAGCCACAGTTGAGATCCCGTCGTCAGCTTGACCCGTGCCTGGGAGCGAGCCACCTTGCCCACCTCCGCCCGACATCATCGGCCGCCGGTCATCGCAACTCTCCGAAACCTACTCAGCTCCCCTTGCAACGGCATCGGCCTTGGCAGACCCCGTTCGACATTGTAACCATGTCGGCTCCCGGAATGGCGAGCACCAACCCGGACGCCGCTCCTCGAGCAAAACCCCAACGCGTCCTCGCGTGCGTCCTCTGCCAGCAGCGCAAGATCAAGTGCGACCGCAAGTTCCCCTGTGCACATTGCACAAAACACCAGTTACAGTGCGTGCCTGCGACGCAGAACCGACCCCGGAGGCGGCGGTTCCCAGAGAGGGAGCTTCTCGACCGCCTGAGGAAGTACGAGGGCCTACTGCGACAGAATAAGGTCGATTTTGAACCGCTTCATGGGGACCTAGGTGCCAGGTATGGAAAATCTGTGGATGATAGCGGTGGGTCGGACGATGAGCACCGATCCGAAGACGTGGGAATGCCCTCGCCGTCAATCACTGTGAAATCTGAAACCTCATATGAGCCCAAGTGAGTCACTTACCTACGATACCGACTTAGCCTTTCCCACACACGGTTTTTCTCAGGACTTAGTCTAGTCGGATGTGGAATTTACAGTGTCACTAACTGTGCGCAGGAACTTTTGGCATCTGGTGAGCCCAGAGGTACTATACTTGCACTCACTTCTTCTCTGTTCCCATGACTGACATCATACAGCTGGAGGAGTCGCATGCTGGCTTGCGAGAGACAATCAGGCAGACGTGGGACCAAGCCTGCGATAGCGATGACCACATCCTCTTCGGCTCCCCAGACCGGTCGTCCGTCGACCTCTCAACCCTTCATCCCGAGCCCGTCCACATCTTTCGACTCTGGCAGATTTACCTTGACAATGTCAATGCACTGCTTCGAGTGACGCACGCCCCCAGCTTCCAAGCGCGCATCATTGAAGCTGTGAGCAGCGTAGACAACATCAGCCCGGCGTTGGAGGCTCTCATGTTCAGCATCTACTCTATGGCCATCATAAGTCTTTCTGATGACGCATGTTACGATATTTTCAAGCAGCCGAAAGCCCTGCTCTTGACCAAGTACCAGTTTGGATGCCAGCAAGCTCTTTCAAACAGTCAGTTCTTGAGAACTAATGACGTTGACTGCCTGACTGCGTTATTCCTCTACCTCGTACGTATCTTAACCAGTGGAGAGTCTACGACGATATGAACGAGCAATGAGTTTCACATTGGCTAACTTTTCACAGCATGCAAGCCGCCCCAGCGCTCACATTCGATCAATATCATCGCTCCTCGGCGTTGCCATTCGCATCGGCCAACGCATCGGTCTCCATCACGAATCTGCTAACACCAGGTGTACCATCCTAGAGGCCGAGATGCGCCGCAGGCTTTGGTGGTCCTTGGTACTCTTCGATGCCCGCATGAGCGGCTTGACCGAGCACAAGGCTACCAATTTGACCCCGACATGGGACTGCGCCGTGCCGATGAACGTCAGCGACTCTGACCTCCGAGCGGAAATGAAGGAACCGCCGAGGGCGGAGATGAAAGTCAGCGAGGCGCTCTTCTCGGTCGTGACGGCTGAACTCGCCGACTTTACTCGGCACACCTCCTTCTACCTCGATATGACGAACCCGATCTTGAAGCCTATCGCCAAGGAGCTACCTGGAGGCGGCAAGGTGGACTGGTTGGAGAAGTCAGTAGATGACAAGTACTTCCGGTACTGTGACCTTGAGAACCCAACTCATTTCATGGCTATGTGGATGTCACGAGCATCTCTTTCAAAGTTTCGCCTGATGGAAACGTCTCACAGTTTCTACGAAGGCCCAGTCGAAGAGAAGCACCGCATCACGTTGACCAGTGCTCTAAGGTGGCTTCAGTGCGATGCGAATCTGGCAGCCTCTCCCCTGACCCAGAGATTTCGATGGTTTCTCCAGATCTACTACCCGTTCCCAGCCTACATCCGCATCACACAGTTCCTCAAACTAAATCCCCTGGATCCCAAAGGGGAGTACATTTGGAACGCCATGAGCGATCATTTTGAGGCTCGGTTTGAGAAGCTCGAGCCGGGGTATAACCCTGTCTTTGTCCCATTCACCGAGGTCATTATCAGCACCTGGGAGGTGGTGGCAAAGGCGCTCAGGGAATCAGGCCAGCCGGCAATCCCGCCGAGAATTGTAGGCAAAGTACAAGAAAAGCTGGTAGAGGTGACGCCGGCTCTGAGTCCACAGTCTTCCGATATCGGGCCAAAGGCCGAAGTTATGAACATGAACTCCTACGACTTTAGTGCATCTTTTCCGATGGACATTGTCAGCCAGAGTCTCACTTATGACCAGGGCGGATTTCCTCCCACAGACAGCGGTCTGTATTCGAATATTAATGTACCAGACATGCGAGGCATCAACATCGATCAATTCAACTGGGACTCATTGGACTTGGGGCAAAACGGGCAAGCGACATGACGATGATCGCTTGGATATCACATGCAATGAAGATGAAACCATGGGTATGATCATGTGCGGCGGAAGTCACGAATACTGAACCACCATGATTGACAGCGTTTACAGAGAGCCTCACTGCTCAATTTCCACATAGACAAATGCGCAAGCAAGCGTGCATAATTCAACTCTACTTAAACATCAACTTTAAATGTGCGCCAGGACATTGCCGAATCACTCATTCATAGGCAATGGGAAGAGTATTCAAAGCTCTGTCATGAAACCGGTTTGGTATTCTTGATGATAATTACGTGTATGTACAAAGTGCGACAATATATACGTGTCGAAAATGTGAACCTGAACACAGTTCAGGTTGGGTATAAGATCCGCACAGCGTTGTTCAGCATAGCTGTAACAAGCATTTACTGGACGGTGAGGGTGTAGGCGGACGTCGTGAAGACGGCGTTGGTGCCGGAGAAGGGCTCGGTACCGCCCTGGAGGCTGGTGATGACGTTGGTCTTGGCAACGCCCTGCTTGGAGGTGAGGTAGGTGAAGAAGAGGTTCAGATCGCCGTTGAAGCTCTTGATCTGGCTGGGGGCGACGAAGGAGTAGACAGTGGTGTCACCGTTGGGGCCTAGGAAGTCGGGTTAGATGAATGTTGTTGATTGTATCGTGGACTACTTTACGTACCAGAGTAGAGGGACCACTTGGTGCCGGCAATGGTGGGGGTGTCGATGGTCTTGCCAGTGCTGGAGATGGGGCCAGCACCGCCGAGGGCGCCGAGCCAGATCATGATCTCGTACTTGTTGTTGGCACCAACGGAGGGGGCGAGCCAGAGGTCGTAGGCGACATCAGCAACGATGTTAGAGCCGGTGTAGCTGTTGTCAGAAGCGTTAGCAAATTGTCTGGACTGGTTCATGGGGAATGGTAGTGACCAACCTCCAGGTCCACTTGGAGGGAATGGACTTGACAGCAGAGAGCTGCTTGTTGACCTTCTCGAGGGCAACGTTGGAGTAGGACTTGACCTGTCCCTGACCACCAGCCCAGGTCCAGGAGGTCGACCAAGCGACGGAGCCGGACTTGAGAGATGTGAAGGTGGTGCACTGGCTGCCGGAGGTGGCCTGAGCCGCACCCCAGTTGTTGTGGTAGATGGTGAAGCCGCCGGTGGCGACAGAGCCGAAGGAGTCGCACATCTTGGTGGCGCGCTTGTCGATGCTGACGGGCGTGGGGGAGGCCACGGCCGTGACGGCCAGCATGGCCGAGACGAGGTAGGAGGTGAACTGCATGGTGGAAATTCGGACTAGCTTCAGCTCTGAAAGAATGACTGGAATGAACGAGTGGTAACGGCAAAGGCAATGGACAATAAGAGAATGTAAGTTGTTGGGATGAACTGTAGGGCTGCCAAGAATAGGTTCCCAGGCGGGCGGGTGGTCCTTTGATATACCTACAACATGATTCTACGTCAACCGCTGGAGAGACTTTTTTTTCTTTCCAGAAAACAAATAAGTCCCTCCAATTACGGCGTAGAATGCCGAATGGAACGTTAGTGTGCGGCCCAGAACACAGCACGTCGGGTGAGGTCCTTCGCCCGCGGCCGTGGCTACACGACCGGGATGCCGGAGCTAAGCATCGGACGGAAAGCTTGTTGCGGCCAAGTGGGTGTCCACCGGAGGGGGTGGTTACGGTGGACAATCAGGGGCGGTTTCAACTTGATCACTTGGTCTACCGAAGCAACCAAGCGCGTAAACGCTGCGGCCACGAGGTGCTCCAAGAAATGACTCCACCAATGGGCCATGTGGGCAGGTTTAATCTGCTCGTCACCTTTTGCCTTCAGGTAAATAGATTGTATGGTTCAGGGAGGTGTGGCCGGTAGAGGCTAAAAGGAGAACTTGTGAAAGGCCCCTTATCCCTGGCTCAATATCCGTAACCCCAAAGCAGAAGGCCAGCGAGTGTTGGAAATGAAATTTTGACTCGTGTTCGCCGGTTTAGGTTCACCATCGATCATGGCCTCAATTAGAATATTGGAAAGCCGAAATCGATTGATTCCCAGTCCATGGGCATTTGGAAATATTGACAACGCAGTGGCCTCCGTGGTCCCTCGGGCCATTCCGAGGCTCGGCCTGGTCAATGATTGATTGCTGCCGTCATTTACGGTTCTTTTCACCACATGGGCGCTCTTCCGCAATCACATCCGTGCTCCCTAAGCATAAAATGCAGCCGTTATAGCCGTCTTCCTTGACCGGCAACTCCACCATAGTATATATGTGAAGCCGCCCCCGTGTGCTGGATAGACATAGCCACCTGCGGTATCACTTTATGTAAAATGCGGCAGACGCATTGCTTTTGTCTCACGGCATTGAAGGCCCTATTTTAGTGATGGAAGAGAACATTGCGTCAGAGTGACACATTTGACAGATTGTTTCGCATGGGGAGCGCAAAGACTTTAATCAGCGTTCTTCTGTCCTTTCCCGAGGAACTCGTCGGACGTCTCCTCTGCGTAAGCTCCTCGTACTATCGTGCAATATTGCTTCCCTCACAATTCTTCGTCAATCGCAACTAACTTTTCATGTGTAATTGGATATGCACTGTCATATGTCATGAGTACTTGGATTCGTTAAAAAGCGCCGCGCCAAGATGTAGTCGACCCAAGATGAGGCCGAGCCCGACTCAGCGGTGCTCTCCCCAGATTCCCAGGATTCAGATCGCTCGCCCAGGGTGGCACGCAGCGGGCAGCAACCCCCCGGTTCAGGGCAGCCACAAACGGCAAAGGGGGCCAGCTGCCGACATGAGAGCATCCACAGAACAAGACAAGGGCACCACTAGCCACCTCAGAAACACCCATCACCGCTATCGGGCCATGCTGGGCAGTCGTCTTTCGTATCCGAGAATGCCGCTTGTTGATGTGACACACCACATCCGCAGAGGTTCCCGCCTCGTAGCAAGGCAGAGTTGACTGGTGGGAATTCCGTGAGCCGCCTCGGCACCAAAAGGACTAGAGCCTCCAACTGGAGAAATAAAGGGGTTTAGCGAAGGGCTGGCGAGTGGGTAGCGCTAAAGTGCCGTCCCGTCCGCTGCGCCGATATTCCCTTCGACGTTTCTCTAAGGTAGGATGCGAATAATAGAAACGGTAAGTATTAAGCGGTTTAACTCAATGTCAACTCCCCTTCCGGTATACAATGCACCCGCAGTTTTGCACGTTCTCAACTCGGCCATGTGCGTGAGGGATAACACGGCGGCCGCGGACAGGAACACGATGTTTGGACATGGAAGATTGAAGGCTTCGTTTGTTGTTCTAGCTCGAGCCATTGGGACTAGCACGTAACATCAAAGTGCCGACAACCCCATACTCATCTCGCTTAACTCCTGCACGCTGCCAGCACCACGATGCAGTCCACTTTGGCAAATGCAAAGGCTTCAAAATTCAACATCACCGGCTGTGTGTTCTAGTGGTCATGATTTCTCGTTCACAACAAAGTGAGCTTGATCCGAGAAGGTCGCAGGTTCGAACCCTGCCGCGGTCATAGCAAGTCTTTTTTTGAATGTCCAGTCTCTTCAGAAAGTGTTTTCACTATCTCGTGGGCTGCGCTTAGGAAAGAAAGGAAGGCCCTCTTTATCTTTTGTGGAAAGGAGCAGATTTGTTGTTCGCAAAACTCGGGTTTCCGAGTCGCTTGGATCGGTTCCGCTGCTAGGTGATAAAGTTACACATTACTCTATGCCAACCAAATAAAGACTGAGAAGGGAAATTTGATGGCCTTTTCGTTTTCATCCGCTTGATTGATGCAGACCGTGTCGGCCTAGAGCATTCTTGCAGTTGTCGACAGACGAGATCAACTTAGTGTAACAGAAAGACTCTGAGTGATTCTGATTGTAGCTGCCTCTTTCTTGACTTAAAGCGTGCCTGAAAACCTTACTTCCCCCTAGGTGTACGACATGGCTTGGTAGGGCGAGTCCAGATCATCGATGCTAATGTGGTGAATATCACAATGGGGAGATGAACCCGCGTCGGTGGAGAAACATCAGTCGATGACACGTGTTTGACGATCGAGATGGAATGGTGAGTAGGTGAAGCTCTTCGAGCCTGCCCGGTTCCCAACTCCAAATGAATGTCAACAGTCACAAGCTTTACGATTTGCATCAGTTAGTCAGGCAGTGAGTGGTCTCTTGAACTCGTATTTGACTTGTCTGACGAGCAAGTGAGTGCGGGGTACTTATCAAGCAACCACAACTGCAGTGTGGCATCATTGTGGTTGGCTGAACTGTAGAACAACCACATTGACATCTACTAACGCCACAAACATGTGTTTAGTTTCTGGAGAAGAGCCTGCTTCGGCCTGGGGGTCAATTCACACAAACGTTCTCTCATGGCATACAATGAATGATCTTTGAGTACAGTTGACGTCTACTACCCAGGATCGGCCCAAGGCGGAGGGGGAGGGGGCTGATCTCCGCTCTATTCTACATGGACACTTCAGTCTTCACGCTTTGAACTTGCGTCTTCTTCGTTGTACACATCATACTTATAGGACGAGCCAGGGTGATCAGCTCTCAGTCCCTTTTGTCCTTGCCCATAGACCTTCTCCCTGGCTGTAAAGGCAACGTCGTCGGCAGGTGCTTCTGGGTAGATCCCACGTCGTCGAAGCTCTGGGATAAGGAGGTCGACAACATCCTCAAACGTGCCAGGCGTCGTGACATATCCCAAGTTGAAACCGTCCAAATCACCTTCACGGATCCAGTACTCCAAGTCATCCGCTACCTTCTGTGGGCTTCCTACAGATACCGGCCCGAGCCCACCTATCGCCGCGCGCTCGGCAATGACACGCGGCGTCCACTTGGGGACATGCTCACTCGTTGTTGTGAAAGCATCGAGGATACTACGCACCTTGTGCGCCTCTAGAGAGTCTGCGGCAGTCACCTCTTGGTCGACGGGGATCTTGGATAGATCGATGCCCGTCCAACCGCTGACGAGGACCAAGCCACCAATGACGGAAGCATACTTCTTGAGTTCCTCGTGCTTAGCGTGGGCCTCTTCGTCGGTCCGTCCTACGATTGGAGTGAAAGTGGCGAAGAACTTGACAGATTGAGGGTCTCTTCCGAGCGCCGCGGCCTTTTCCCTGATTTCCTTGACCTTTGGGCGCAGGAGCTTAGGTGAATGCGAAGAGACGAAAATTCCCTCGGCATGAGTTGCCGCAAATTCTGACCCAGCCGCTGATGTTCCTGCTTGGAAAAGGAAGGGGGTTCTTTGGGGGGAAGGGTCGACGATGTGGCGCGTGTCGAGGTCGAAGAACTTTCCGTGGTGATGGATGGTCCTGATCTTGTCGGGGTCGGCGTAAGTGTCGTTCTCCGGATCAGGGGTAATCGCGTCATCTGCCCACGAGCCTTCCCAAAGTCTTGTGAATCATCAGTATTTTCAACCATGTTGGTTCAGGATGATTTTACGAAGGTATTCTCCACAAAAGACGAACTTACTTGTAAAGAACTCGGAGGTACTCGTCTGCCTGAGCGTACCGCTCATCATGGGGAATCGGGCTGTCCAAGCCAATAGCCTTGAATGCTGCCTTCTTCCAGGAAGTGACAATATTCCAGCCAATGCGGCCCCTTGTAAAATGGTCGAGCGTTGAGAATCGCTTGGCGAGAAGGAAAGGCGGCTCGAAGGATGTGGATGCGGTAATGGCAAATGTAAGGTTCTTTGTGACCGCCGCCATGGCACTGATCGGCTGTGTTCCCAGTGTAAGCGGCTGTCCAGCTCTTGTTACCAACACGTTCTCTCACAATAGTAGGATCTGTCATTGGCCATTGGGCCGCTCGGCGAATGCAGTTGTCAAGGCTTCCTTCGTAGGTGTCGTAACCTCCATAGGTGTCGGCGAGGAAGAGGGCATTGATGCCACCTCGTTCCAAGAGCTTCGCGAGGTCGATCCAATAATTCAAGTCGCGCTTGGTTGCTGACTTGTCAACGGGGTTCTGAAAGTAACAAGGTTTAGTATATCATCCATTCGAAAAAATCTGAAAGAGACAACCAACCTTCCATTGTCCCGGAGACAAGTGCCCTACGGTAGACATGTCGAATGCATTGAGCAAAATTTGCTTCTTCCCTGACGGCTTTACGCCATTCTCTCCATTGGTCGTGTGAATCGGTACCGAAGTCATCTTGAATGTTTGCTCATGAGTATCCTCAAGATAAGGCTTTCATACATCACTCCTCAACCCCGCGGGCTGACCTCTGTTTTATCAACCCATCTTCATCACGAATCTCTTCAACTTGGCGCAGAAACGCGATGCAAGGAAGTTGCCCAATCGCCATGTCGTCATCGCCGTTGTCGCCCGTCGCGTGGGACTGGCGCGGGATGTTATCTGCACGTTGACCCCAATTCAACGCCGCTGGTGCAGGCCAGAAACGCTGGCGTGATCGCAAGTGTGGATGGTGCCATCACCCGTTTTCCGAGCCCGAAGGCACATTCTGTTTCGGAGCACAATGCCAGCCGTCTGGACCATTTGGACTCAGGAGGCGTCGCGTCGGCAAAAACGACTTATGATAACTGGTCCTTGAGCCGACGATTGCCTCGCCGACAGTATGACTGGCAACTCAGGAGGGGACCTCCGCAGCGGGTCGCACCTTAGCCCAATACCACAATGTTGAGCAAGGCCGTGATAACCACGCCATATTTGCTAATAGAATTTCCAGACACCATTCCAGAACCACCTTACAAGGCTTTCTGTCAAGAGCTCCAGTGGTTAGCTTCCGCGAAGACTATTGGCGCCACTTGGGTGTTTGAGGAAATATGCTTTGCACGTCAGAATCAACCTATCTCGATGTCGACTTACATGTCGAGCCTGCACGTTATGTGCTTAATTATGTTGCTCTATAATTACTTACAAGCCACTTCAATTGTGGGAAGTTATCATTCACTTGGAGCCATAATACACCGTTTAAACGCAGCGATGCGCGAGGCGGAGCTGCCCTGGCAAGGTTACATGTATGATTAGAAAACCCAAGTTGAAGGAGCATTTGCACCACATTGAGACAGTGTTTCTTTATGACTGTCTCACTCATGAATTTAGGTCTTCACCATTTCAAATGACAACCACAAATGTACGTCAAGTTGTCCCACCAGCAGGATTGACCCATGGTCGCTGCCAAACATCATTTAGTCGAATTCTGAGTCTTCTCTTCAGTCGCTTCGATCATCTCTTCCACTAACTGCAACCGGTGGTTGCTTGCCGTTCTCAATGGTTGATATGTCTTCGTGATCACTCTCGGGGAACCCGGTAGAGTTCTCAAGTTGGGGACTATTCAGTACGCAGTTAGTACAAATTGCCCCAACTGCGTGGAAAGGATGAGATGAACTTACTCTCTACGCTTGATGTACATGCGCAAGATGTGAGTCGCGACAATGAGGAGAATGGCACAAGCCAGTGTAAATGCAAAGCCCTTCGGATACCGAGGGGCTTCGACCGTAGGAAAGACCAAGAGCGGGGTCCATGCCGTAGACGACTGGGAGATAGCGTTGATGAGGACGAGCGTGAAGGATCTCTCAGCCGGCGACGACCGTAATTGTGTGTTCACCCAACCATGGAAAACACTCGACAGTGCAACTGATGCGTAAATAGTCGAGAATGCGAACCATTTCGCAGCTTCCGGGACGTCCCAGATGGTTAAGATGAGGAGTCCTAAAGCGTTCCAGGCACTCGACAACGTGATTGCCCAAGCCGGTCCCATAACGAGATCAGAGGCGAAGCAAACAAATAAGGTATAGAATATACCAAGGGCGGGCGCAATAGTGCCGAGTTCGTTGACTTTGGCCGCTGAATAACGCCCGAGACTCTTGATCCAGAGCAAGAAGCTACCAGACGAGGTATGAATGCCGGCATTCCAGAAGAGAACGTCGACGACAATAATACCCCAGAATTGCCACGAGAAAAAGACTTTCTTCAAATTGCTCAATTTGAATTTTCCATGAGATGAGTGGCCTGCGCGTTTTAGTCTTTCAACGCTCAGCTCGATATTTTCTCTCTTGAGAACGAGTCGGTTGGGTTGTTCAGGGGTGCCTGGGATGACGAAGTAGCCCAAGATGCCGATGGGAATGGTGATGAGCGAGCAGATGATGTACATCCATCTCCAGCCAGCAAGTCCATGTACTCCGTCGAGTCTTGCCGAGGCTCCAGCTTGAATCAGACCGGCGGTGAGTGTGCCTAGTGAAAGACCGACGTAGAAGATGCCGCCACGTCTCGCGATCTCATCTCCACGGTACCAGGAGCCTTCAAAACGGGTGTCAGTAAGCTTTCGAATGCAAGAAGACGAAGAGACTCACCAAAAAGATAGTGCATGACCGGGAAGAAGGCTGCCTCGAACCAGCCCACCAGGAAGCGGTATGCGGCAAGCTCAGCAAACCCAGTGACACGGTACTGAAGGAGCGTGAAGACGCCCCAGGCAATGTCCAAAAAGGGAATGAGCCAATGGATTGGGATGTAAGTCAGAACAAACATCATCGGAATCTGCCCAGTGACAGCCCCGATGATGTAAAATGTCTGCAGCTGAACAAGCTCATTGCCCTTGAACCCGAGATCTTCTTTGAGGCCAGCGACGTAGGCATTATTCAGGTTCGATTGATCAATGTACTTGACCCAATAGCTCAATACCGCATACGGAACAATGAGGAGGTCGAGTCTGTTGATTAATTTGCGCTCTTCTGGCGTATCGGTGTCGGCGTACCACTGGATGTGCCACCACTTGCGGCGAGCCTGGACAACCATGGTGAGAAGTTTGTCGTCGCTTTTGGGTCAAATAACGGCACGGCAGACAAAGATATGGATGTGTCGAAACGCAGGAATTGCATCTGACAGCTGCAGGAAGTGGTATTCAAGGATTTCTTCTGCTTTTAGTACTTATCATATCACTATCCCAGCTCCATGTTGCCGTCGCAATTCTTTCCATCCCATGTCAAACCGCTCACGCACCGCGCCGTCTCTTCCAGCCATAAAGCAAGGCCCCAGTCATGTTCTTTGCGCAAGCTGAAGAAGCAAAACTTGGCGATGGCGTTCTACCAACGCGAAAACCCGGAGACTACTGCGTAATAGCACCGCATACCACCCGATCAGAGAGCGGAAAGGGTGCGACAAGAGGTTGGCGGGTTGCAGAGATGCTCAGGACGAACATTGCACCATCTCAGGGCTCACTGATGTGACAGACTTACAGTCTGCCAGATGTGAAAAGGAGAAAGGCGAGGCGTCCTCGCTGATTTCGATAGACCACTCAACCCCCCGGTCGACCGTGCCCGCATCGCCGGCCGGCATCAACCATGCTCCACCCCATCAACCTGCAGAATTGGAGACGAGTCTTTGCAACCTTCAAGACTGGACCCAAGGGCGGATCCGCCAAGTTGAACTCCATCGCGTGAACGAAGGACCTATGGAGGGCGTTTTGTTGGAGGCTCCGATCTGAGGAGGGACCGGGAAGGGGGGGGGGGGGGGGGTGTTTGTTCAGATTCCCCAAGAAAGTGGGGAGATGGCGTGCTCCCCATACTCCGCGCACCTCATCTCCAGCAACAATCCGCGTTGCGGAAGCTTGCCCGCAACACTGGATAGCGGGGTTAAGTGAAGCTCTATTGTGGGGTGGAGAGCTGGTCCTTCGTGAAGCTTTCTGTTTGATGCTGCGAGATAACAAAGGCTCTTCTCTGATAGGACAGTGAGGCAGTCTCCGACCTGAACGATACTCGAGACCGCGGAGCGTCTTCCCTCCAAGTGCGTGTAACGCGTTCAAGCACAAGTCTGACGTGATTCCGATGTCCGGATTGACGAGGAGCAGAGCGGCCGGCTAACAAAATGTGGCTTCCCCATCTTATCTGCTGTGAGATCTGAGCGAACATGAGTTAATCAAGACTATCATAGAGTCCTGTAGCTCACACCCTCAACTTGAAGCATCACCGGAGTAATCAAAAGTCCACAACTGCCATCATGGGTGACCACATTGAAACAACGACCTCACAAGTCCCAGAACAGAAGGACGCTTCGATTGAGGCACCTCTGAAGGACGGTCTTGACAATCAGACTCTCATCGACCGCACCGTCGACTCACTTCTCACACCACCAAAGTCTATCTATGATGATTATCCAATCAAGCTCACCCACAGATACATAGACGAGCCGCGGGAACTGAGAGTCGCCGTAGTTGGAGCAGGTCTCTCGGGCGTACTTGCTGGCATTCTTCTTCCAGCAAAGGTTCCCGGTATCAAGCTCTCAATTTATGAGAAGAACGCCGACGTGGTACGTTTTAAACGAAGCTCGAAGATTTCATAAGAGAGCTTTTCACTAACACAAACATTTCCAGGGCGGCACTTGGTTCGAAAACATCTACCCAGGCGTCCGTTGCGACGTACCGGCCCACGTATATCAGTCAACCTTCGACCCCAACACACAATGGACGGAGGAATTTGCCCAAGGCGCTGAGATCCGTGACTACTGGCAGGGCCTGGCGCGAAAATACGACGTTTACAAGCACCTTCATCTTGCACAACGGGTTGAGGGCTTGAATTGGGTAGAATCGCGCTCAGTTTGGCAGATAACCATCCGCAACCTCGCGACAGACGTGGTACGCACAGAAGAGGCCGAGTTCGTTCTCACAGCCATAGGTCGCTTCAATGCCTGGAAGCTACCAGACTACTCCGGAATCAAGGACTTCAAAGGACTACTCAGACACGCCTCAAACTGGGATCCCAGCTTCGATCCGAGAGAGAAGAAGGTCGCGGTGATTGGCAACGGCGCCAGCGGCATTCAGCTGACATCAAATCTTCACAAGGTCGTCTCGCGGCTGGACCACTATGCGCGGAATAAGACATGGGTGACGGCCTCGTTCGCGGGCGATGAGACCTCCATCGAACCCATCGTTATCCCAGAGGACCTCAGAGAGACATTCCGCAAGGACCCCGAGGCGTACCTCCAGTACCGCAAGGAGCTGGAGAGCAAGTACTTTCGCCACTTCACTGGGTGGCTTAAGGGATCTAGCGAAAACGACGAGGCGCGAGGAAAGTTCCGCAAATTCATGAACGACAGGCTCACCAAGAAACCCGAGCTCATCGACGCCCTTATCCCAGAGTTCTCGCCTCACTGCCGCCGCCTAACACCCGGACCAGGCTACTTCGAAGCCATCTCCTCCGACAAGACGGATTACATCCAGACGCGCATCAGGCGGATCACAGAAACGGGCATCGAGACGGAAGATGGCAAGCACCGCGAAGTCGACGCAATCTTCTGCGCAACGGGCGCGAACGTCGATATGGCGCCTCCATTCCCCATCACGGCAAAGGGCCAGGACCTGCGCGAACTCTGGCGGCCGGATGGACCGTATACCTACTTCGGTTCCGCGACACCCGGGTTCCCAAACTTACTCTTCGTTCACGGGCCCAACGGGTCGGGACGCTCCGGCACGGTCCCGCATAACGTCGAGAACCAGGTCACGTATTTCGCACGCATCCTCCGCAAGGCGAGCCGCGAGGGGATCAAGACGATTCAACCCACCAAGAGGGCCGCGGATAATTTCACGCAGTACTCTGACGCTTTCTTCGCGACGACGGTGTTGTCGGAAAACTGCAGCTCCTGGTATAACAGCGGTAAAGCCGGCTCGAGGATTCACGGCCTGTGGCCTGGGTCTGCAACGCTGGCGACGATTGTGCAGCGGGAGCCGCGGTGGGAAGACTTTGAGTATGAATATATTGGGGACTCGGAGAATCCCTTCTTGTGGTACTTTGGACTTGGATGCACGAAGAGGGAGCTAGACCCGGAATCTGATGTGACGCCTTACTTGAAGGCTGGAGGCGTGGATGTTAAAGATGTTCACGAGAGCTGGCATAGTGTTCCTTAGACGTCGCATAGAAGCTTAAAGATGAATGCATTACGACGGTTACAGTAGACTCATTCTCATCAATTGTGATCATGTAATCGAGAAATCTCATCCGCATAGCTAGCACCATAGGGAGCATGTTTACGGTAGTCTGGTCAGATCTGCCCCTACTTGCTTGGCAGGGCCTATGTGATCTCTGCACGAGCACTTGTGGTGTTCACTGTTCACATATCAGACTGGAAGGCTATGGGCACATAAAAAGGACGCCTTGAACCACTCTACTGGAAGCACTGCCAGGCCATCAGCATCGATGGTGCCATGCCGAACTACGAACCCGAGAAACAAGATGAGTTGAGGCCAAAGACCCATTCTCAAGCCACCGGGTCTTAAACCCACGTGGATTCAGCCATTTAACATGTCGACATGTCAAAGGCTCCCAAAGACTCGGAATCGAATGTCGTGCTTTTGCTGCTAGCGTGGAAATCGAGACAGTACCGCGGTGGTGGCGTTGACGGCTGAAGGATTGACGAAGTGTCGAGGTGGTACTCCGGAATCCGTGCGCCGGCAGCGGAATGGCGTGCTGTACCCAGTTGATTTCGCAACCCTTTTTCGCCGGAGATTTCCACAAAGACGTCTTAGCGAGTGCTCACTTCAAACGCTAAGTTATTGGAGAATTGGAGTAAGCCTGGCAGATGTTGCCGGGGGTTCTTGGAATAGGTAAAGGATGTGAGAAGCAATTGGAAAAAAAAAGTTTGTCTGGACCCTGCAGTCTGGGCCCGGCATGTGTCAATGGCAACCATGTTACTTTGAGAGAGTTGACAATTGGGCGTGAAGTGAAGAGGCGAGCAGTCAGGTCAGCCTGACTATGACATCCATTTGGACAATCCCTGCATGATCTGTCTCTGCTGGTCTGAGGCATAAGACGAAGGGTTCCCGTTCCTGTTGCGATTTACCTACGATACACGACTCGGCAGTTCAGGTCTTGGCTTTTGAAGATACTAATTACAGTCCTTCTCTTCATCCATTCATCCATCAAGCCTCGAATCACCTTCGATTGGATAGCAAGATCTTCACAATGGCAGAATACGCCGACCCAGCAAAGGGCGATGCCATCCCTCCCAAGTCAGAGCGTCACCCAGGTTCGTCAACATCGCAAAGACACTCTCTGTAGCATCATCGCGAAGCTAACGCCAGATGTCTGCAGTGAAATGGTACCGCTCAACGTTCTACAACATGACCATCCTCGGCCTCTGTAACCTGGCAGCCCCAGGTATCTGGGGCGCCATGAACTCCCTCGGCGCAGGCGGCGCAGCCTCGCCCAAGGTCGTCAACGCCGCCAACGCCCTCACGTTCTGTCTCATGGTGGTATCCTGCTACTTCTCCTCCGTAATCGTCCACTACATTGGTATCAAAGGCGCTCTCATCTTTGGAACGTAAGTTCAGCCCTCATGACGAAAACCATAGGGGAAGACAGACGCTGACTTTGCCGAATTCAACAGCATCGGCTACGCCCCCTTCGCAGCAGGCCTCTACACCAACAACCGCTACGGCGTCGAATGGCTCATGCTCCTCGGCGCCGCCCTCTGCGGCATCTCTGCCGGCGTCTTCTGGATGGCCGAGGCCGCCATCGCGATAGCTTATCCGGAGCCCTGGAACCGCGGTAAAGCCCTGGGCTACTGGCTCACCTACCGCCTCTGTGGCCAGATCCTCGGCGGCGCGATCAATCTCGGCCTGAACGCGGACAACGACAAGGCCGGCAAGGTCTCGTACACGGTCTTCATCATCTTCATCGCCATCCAGGCTGCGGGCCCATTTGTCGGGTTCTTCTTGAATAAGCCGGAGCAGGTGGAGAGACAGGATGGCAAGAAGGTTAGCTTGGCGATTCTGGAGAATCCTTGGTATGAGATTAAGGCTACGACGAGGAACTTAATGAAGCCCAAGTTCCTTTTGATTGTGCTTTGGATTGGGCAGGCCGTCTTTGCGGAGGCTGTGTTTTTCACGTATCTTGCCTGTAAGTCTGCCCGAGAAGACGTCTCTTTGGTATGAGTGAGTGCTGACCTCTGCAATAGCATGGTTCTCTGTCAGATCTAGGGCCCTTGGATCATTCCTCTCTGGCATTGTGGCCGTGATTTCGGGCAACCTTCTCGGGGTAAGTAGCTACCGCAGACTCGTGGTTATAACTGAGCAGCAGTCACTGACGTCGCTGGCAGCACTGGCTTGACCGTGCCAAGGTCTCACTCAAGCTCCGCACGAGGTCGACATTCTGGACGCTCGTCGTCACCCAGGGCGCATGGTGGCTCTGGGCAACCATCCTCGCGACACGATTCCGCCAGACCCGGCCAGTTCACGACTGGGCCAGCCCAGGCTTCGGAGCCGCCTTTGCTGTCTACATATTCCTTACGATCGGGTTCCAGATCAACTATCTCTTCCTGTACGTTTACTCCCTGGTAGCTCTTTATTACGGAGATTTCCAAATGCTCGGATCACGACTAACACGAACGAAACAGGTACTTCATCGTCACAAACCTAGCCGAAGGTGAAGAAGAAGTCATCCGCTACGCCGCGCTCCTCCGTGGAGTTGAATCGGCGTGGCAGGCGTTGAGCTACGGCCTTACCTCCATCACCCTCTTTGGCGAGGTAGGCGCCATCTACCTCAACTTTGCGCTGTGGGCTGTGGCCATCGGCCCCGCGTGGCTGGTCCTGAGACACTTTGGCTCCGGGCTGTCAGCACACGTGGAGGAGGTTCGCGAAGTGAGCGGCGTGGTGTCTAGCGAGGATGGCGAATCGGACGTCAAGCATTAGATGGTTGATTAGAATGCGAGTCAGTGTTGATACCGAGTTGCTGGGACGCGGTGGACAGCTGTCAGTTTGATGTTGATCGTCTACTTGGGAGTCCGGGGGTCAATATTGCCATAGAGCTTAATGATTCCCTGTTTCTTCGCGCTAATGTTATTATCTGAACCTTAATTGAATCATCTTCCCGAAAGCCATGTCATGTGTGAATGTTCTGTCAATGAGGTGATCACTGCTGCTGAAATATCGTGAGATGAACAATAGCCAGGTCAATTGACGAATGAAAGCTCTAGAAAGACAACTTATCTGCGCTTCGAATTACCCCTCGTGGTAAATCTGTATTGGTACCATTTTGCGGGTATTGACCATCCGCCGATCTGTCGCGCGGTAATCTGCAATTCTCTGGTTGGGCCATGTCATCGGGGCTAACATGACGTGATAGCCTCACGTCGGAACCTTGACGTCTGCGACCTGCGGTCGCCGGCGGGACCCGTTGAAGCTCTTCTTCATTCAGCGCACCTTGACCCGCGAATTACAGCTTAACCGCCTTTGCAGCCTAAATAGCTACAGATACGGAGCTTTTCAGGAACCATTATTCGCAGATTGCGGATAGTGAGATGGTCTATCGAACAGGAGCTTCCCTGGAACAATCAGACAGCGGAGTGCAGGGGTCGTCGGCATTGGCGTGGGGTCCGCCATGGCCGTTCGTGCGTCGTTATGCGTCTTGCGCCACCGAGCCGTCCGGTGGCATCATCGCCCCGGCTCCACGGTGCCGGACCCACGCCGAGTATCGGGAGGGGCAATTTGGGGTAAACTTCAAGTTGTAAGACCATCGCCGGGGGGTGTGTCTCCAAAGGGGCGTCACGTCGTTTGACGCGAACCCCTCCATGTGACCCCGCGGTCGCGGTCGCCGAGGTTCCGCTGAATGGTAGTGATAGTTTGAAAAAGGTTTGTTGTCTTTTGTTGTCGCAAAAAGCCAGCAACTTCTTCTCTTTCGGAATCTTTCCAAGCAGACGATTCTCGTGAATCTTGGACTCAAGATACTTCATACGCAAGAAACCGAAGAAAGAATGGCCGACACCACGGGAACAGCAAAGCCGAAGAAGAGCCTAGTGCTCAATGCCTTCGTTGAGATGTGTATGGCATCCAGCCCTCGCCGTGTGAGAACCTTGCATTGAAGCTGACAGTTTCCGTGTAGGCAGTGGGCATCAGTCCCCCGGACTCTGGAGACATCCCGAAGACGAGTCGTGGCGCTTCAACGAGATCAGCCATTGGGTTGAGTTGGCCAAGCTTCTCGAGGAGGCCAAATTCCACGGCATCTTCATTGCGGATGTTCTTGGTGAGTCTGCCGTCCAGGAGATCAAGCATGGAAGATAACTAACTCGGCGAAGGCGGCTACGATGTCTACTCGCAATCCCTCGACCCTGCAAAAGTTTCCGGTGCCCAATGGCCCGTCAACGAGCCATTGGCGCCCGTAGCTGCCATGGCCGCAGTAACAAAGAGCATTGGCTTTGGTGTGACGGTGTCGACGACATACGAGCAGCCATACCACCTCGCGAGGCGTCTGTCGACCGTCGACCACCTCACAGGCGGGCGGTGAGAAACCCAAGATCTGATTGCGAAGTTGTCGTGCTAACAGTCTGCTAGTCTCGGTTGGAATGTCAGTCCCCGGACGAAATTTGTTGAGGAAGTGCATACTGACCAGCACAGATCGTGACGAGCTACCTGGATTCCGCCGCAAAGAATATGGGTCTAGCCCAGCAGCCCCAGGTGAGACAGCGCAAGGCCTCATCGTGGTAACCCGGGCGAAGCTAACCAGAGAAGCACGACGACAGATACGCCCAAGCCGAAGAGTACATCAAGGTGATGTACAAGCTCTTCGAATCCTCATGGAGAGACGACGCCGTCAAGCTCGACCGCAAGACAGGCATCTACACGCAACCAGACCTCGTGCGCAAGATCGACCACAACGGGCGCTTCTTCAACGTCCCCGGCCCGCACATCGTCCAACCCAGCCCCCAACGCACGCCTCTCCTCCTCCAAGCCGGAACCTCCAAGGCAGGCAAACAATTCGCAGCGCAGCATGCCGAAGCCATCTTCGTCTCGGCGCACGCGCCCGCTGTGTGCGCGAAGAACATTGCCGAGATCCGGGATCTCGCGCGGACGCAGTACGGCCGCGATGGTAAGGACATAAAGGTTCTCGCGCTCGTTACGCCAATCTTGGGTGCCACCGAAGAGGAGGCGCAGGCGAAGTTGGCTGACTATCGCAAATATGCCTCGCATGAGGGCGCGCTGGCGCTGTTTGGTGGCTGGACAGGCATGGACCTGAGCAAGTACGGCGACGAGGAGGAGCTTCGGGAGGTGGAGAGCAATGCTGTCAAGTCGACCGTTGAGGGGTACGCGCGATTCTCGCCTGGCACGGCAAAGTGGACGAAGCACACCATTGCCGAGCACGTTAGCATTGGTGGCAACGGGCCCATCTTTGTGGGTACGGCTTCGCAAGTTGCTGATGGGCTCGAGACGTGGATTGAGGAGGCGGATGTTGATGGATTCAACTTTGTAAGTGCTGACGCTGTTGGATTTGATGTTTAGACCATGGTGATGGAAGATGACGATGCTGACTTTCAACGACAGGCATACGCCCTCTTCCCCCAGTCCTTCAAGGATATCATCGATCTCCTTCTGCCTGAGCTGCGTCGTCGCGGACTGTTCTGGGACGATTACGCGGTTCCCGGTGGTACGTACAGAGAGAACTTCTATCGCAAGAAGGGCCAATCAGGACCGCTTGACGAGCACGTTGCGGCATCATACAGATGGAAGGCGGGTGTATCGGCTGAAGAGGCGAAGATTCCGGAATAAACATTTGGGATTCGTCCCGCGAAGGATGGATGCATTGTAGATTTTGCTGAAGCTCGAGGAGCAAGAAAAATTGATGAAGAATATGAAATGAAGCTATTCCCAACTTTCGAGACCTTGCAAATGCTGTGTCTCCTTCCTCTTTGAGTGTTGAAGGGCAGGAGGTGAGCAGGCGTGGGAGGGCACTTTCTCGTTCCAGACCTGGCCAGGAAAGTGGAGCCAGATCGGCCGGGAAGGTATGGGGCCGTCTTGACGAATGGGAGGAAGGAGTGTAAATTTAAAGCCGAGATTCGTCCGGCCGAGCTATGCCGAAGGTTGGGCTCGCATCTACGGAAGTTTGAAAAACGACTCCAGTTTATTTTTGTCGCTGGCATCTCGGGAACGCCTTGACAGTGGGGACTTTCAGCCATCTAGGTACTTGAAGCTTGGAGGTATGAATGCTGAAATGTCTACTGGAGATTACGAGAAAATACAGAGATTGCACCTCTAAACAAACAATGGAAAAAATAGTTGAAAATCTCCTGACTGAACCTCAGCCCAGAATTGCTTGGAAAACAGCGGAATTCGCGTTATATGATTGGTCAATGGCTCTTGACTCTCGGCTCAGACCGAGAGGTTGCGTGTTGATGTACGCGAAAACGAGCCCTACAGGCTACCAACAGCAGGCCACTCAGGCACATTACAAGCCAAGAGAGACAAGAAGGTTTCTCGCTCTAGCGGGCATGCGGCTGTGTCCAGGAGGGTGTTACCGACTGTTACCGAGCCGCAAATCATCGTTTGACCAATCATATTTTCTTATCCGATGACATAATCATCCAAGGGGCGCTCCCTGCCTCTCAGAAAGCTTCGAGCTATCTTAGAGCTCCCTGGTCTCCAAGGGTTGGTGGTGCGTCATTCCCCACCGAGGGGCTCAAGGAGTGACCTGATGTTCTTCCAGAACCTTGACTCTTGGTCTTGTCTCCTGAGTCCTGAGGTAAATGGGGACGCGCTTCTTCCACCGAAACCAAACAAAACTGACAGTATAAAGTCTCGCCGACGCCCACTTTCTTCCCCAGAGCCATCACGTCTCCGTATCCTTCTCTCCTTGTTGTCGTCGGCCAGGCCTCAGATCTCCATCCTCTCCCCTCCTTTCCCCGGGTACCGACCCTCTGTGAACCTCTCCACTCCTCACTCTCATTTGCGTGACTGCCCACTTGCAAAGATGGCGTCTCCCATTGCTTCCGCCGCCCTGCGGGCTCGCGTCAAGCGTCCGTCGATGCTGAAGAAGCTCACCAAGCCCCAGGATCTCTTGCAGCACTTCCCCAATGGCGCCTACATCGGCTGGTCCGGCTTCACCGGCGTCGGGTACCCCAAGAAGATGCCCACCTACTTGGCGGATCACGTCGAGCAGAACTCGTAAGAATTTCTAGGAGTGCTAGTAGATTGCCCCCCGTAAGCTAATCAGGATTGTTTCCGTCAAAAACAGCCTCCAAGGCCAGCTCAAGTATAGCCTGTTCGTCGGTGCCTCCTCCGGCGCCGAGACGGAGAACCGCTGGGCCAGCTTGGATATGATCAATCGCCGGAGCCCTCACCAGGTCGGCAAGGCCATCTCCAAGGGTATTAACGAGGGAAGAATCCATTTCTTCGACAAGCACCTGTCGCAGTTCCCCGTCGACCTCGTATACGGCTTCTACACCAAGGACCGCCCAAACAAGAACCTCGACGTTGTTGTAGTCGAGGCCACAGAGATCAAGGAGGATGGTAGCATCGTTCCTGGCGCCTCCATTGGTGCGACGCCAGAGCTGGTGCAGATGGCAGACAAGATCATCATCGAGGTCAACACCTCGCTGCCCAACTTTGACGGTCTCCACGACATCACCATGACCGACGTGCCCCCGCGCCGCAAGCCATACCTCATCACCAGTGTCGAGGATCGCATTGGAACAAACTCTATCCCCATCGACCCCGAGAAGGTCGTCGGAATCATCGAATCTGACTACCCCGACCAGACCGGCCCCAACACCCCCGAGGACGACGGATCCAGAGCCATCGCCAGACACTTGATCGAGTACTTTGAGCACGAAGTCAAGCACGGCCGCCTTCCCAAGAACCTCCTGCCCCTGCAGTCCGGTATCGGCAACATCGCCAACGCCGTCGTCGGCGGTCTCAAGGACAGCAACTTCTGGAACCTCAAGGTCTGGACCGAAGTCATCCAGGATACCTTCCTCGACCTCTTCGACACGGGCCACCTCGACTTCGCGACCGCCACCTCGGTCCGCTTCTCGCCCGAAGGCTTTAAGCGCTTCTACGACAACTGGGAGAACTACCACGACAAGCTCCTCCTCCGCAGCCAACAGGTCTCCAACTCGCCCGAGATCATCCGCCGCCTGGGTGTCATTGCCATGAACACGCCCGTCGAGGTGGATATCTACGCACACGCCAACAGCACGTGCGTCATGGGATCCCGCATGCTCAACGGTCTCGGCGGTAGCGCCGACTTCCTCCGCAACGCAAAGTACAGCATCGTCCACACACCCTCAACGCGCCCTACAAAGACGGACCCACACGGCGTCAGCTGTATCGTTCCCATGTGCACGCATATTGACCAGACGGAGCACGATTTGGACGTCATTGTCACGGAGCAAGGCCTCGCTGATGTTCGTGGCTTGAGTCCCCGTGAGCGCGCGCGCGTCATCATCAAGAAGTGCGCCCACCCGGTGTACCAGCCCATCCTCCTGGACTACTTTGAGAAGGCCGAGTTTGAGTGCTTGCGCAAGGGCATGGGCCATGAGCCTCACCTTCTGTTCAATTCCTTTGATCTCCACAGGGCCCTGGCAGAGGAAGGCAGCATGCAGAAGGTCAAGAGCTTCAAATGAACAAGCAGCATCACCCGATGCCACAGTCAAGGAAATGAGCTAAAATGTTTAGAGCTACCAACCTAAAAGGCATTGTTGGATTTGCTTGCATTGGTGTATTGGTGCATTTGCAGGGCGGGCCTGCGATCTCGGAGCATACTTTGGTAGAATACCTAGTCCCTTTTTTTTTCGTTGATAGAGAATGATACCTCGCTGGATAATGGAGCATTTACATTATGTGCCAAGCATTGGCAGTGGATACTGCAAAGGTGAAGATCATACATCATCCTCCGACGTGTGCAACACCGGAGGCCGGAGATATCACTCGGCGGGCAAACCTCGGCCGCCCGACCGCCGATCCGGAATCCCGATATCTCGGCCCGTAGGAACCTCAACTCCAGGCTCAAACCTCAAACCCCGGCCCCCTTCATCTCCGACTACGCTCAACAACCTCCTCCAACGCATCAACCGCCTCTCCAGGCCCATCACGCCCGCCAAAATCCACGCTCACCCTCTCGGCCGCACTCCGGAACTTCTCATCAGTGATGACTCGCTCAATCGCACTCCTCAACGAATTTTCACTTGGCGCGTCGGTCGCGAGATCGATCCCGGCGCCGCTCCACGCAACCCGAGAACTTACATCGGCCTTATCCTCGCTCCGACCCGCGCAGATCATCGGTACACCGCAGCTCAGCGCCGCGAGGACGCCGTTATAGCCTGCGTTTGTCACCATAACACCTACATGCGGGAGGAGCTTCGCGTGTGGGATGAAGGAGGCCACGCGAGCGTTTGAGGGGAGGGAGGATGCCGGAAGCGCGGTTTCTGCGTTGGGTGTGGTGACGATGACGAGGAGGTCTGCACGGTGTGCGAGTGCGGCGAGGGTTGGGGTGATGAGGTTTGACGAGTTTGTTGCGTATGTGCCTTGGGTTACGTGGATTACCTTCTCCCGTGGGTGTGTGAGCATTTCATCCCACCATTTGGGGAGAGGTGGGAGCTCGTCTTCGTTGAATAGCGGGAGAAGCAGTCCGACGAATTTCACGGCTGGGTGCAGGTTCCTACGCGGGAATTCAAAGGCGGGTGTCGTGGGCATAATGTGCAGCGTATCCGACCTCGTGGAGTCATAGAACCCGGACGCAGGCAGGGAGGGAAGTCCCAGTTCTTCCCGGTGTGCGTTGAGTAAAGCAGTTAGCTTCGGGTAAAGAAGCCACCTCGCGGCCGCGTGCGCGAGCGAGTTGATCCATCGGCCGAAGAAGGTTGCCGGAGGAAGCCAGCCCGTGCCCCACGGCGGGACCTCCGGGTCGAGGCTGACAAGCGGGTTAATCCCCAGCGTCGCGTACGGCAAGCCCGTGATATCCCGGAGACAGTGCGCGCCGTATGCGCAGAGGTCTAAGAGCAGGATATCCGCCTGAAAAGCCGGCGATCCGTTGGACCCGTCGAGAATGGCGCGGTAGGCTGCGAGTTGGTCGGGCACTCTATCGAGAAACAGCTTCCGAAGGGTGGAGACTACGGCGGCCATGCCCGATGTTTCCGGGTCCGGCGCGAGGGGGATCTCGTCGTGCGCGGCGAGGGCGGGCGGAGAGGGGATGAAGCTTGCGCCGGTTTGTGTTATCATGTTGGCGTGGGAGGCGGAGGTGAGCCAGGCTACGGTGTGGCCTCTACGAGTGAGGGCGAGGGCGATGGGTTGCATTGGGTGAATGTGGCCTGCAAAGGGCATTGTTGCGATGAGGACCTTCATTTTGATTTGATATCCGTAGGCAACCCGGTGTGAGAACTTGCTCCAATCGGTGCGCGTGATGTCGCCGGTTGACGGCGTCCTTGGTGGAAAGAATGAAGATTCTGTGAATGTGTGCCCCGTATCCTTCCTTAGCCACTGTTGTGAAGTAAGATGCGAAGATGTCAGACTGCTTACCCCCCTCCCCTGCCGGACTAGCCTCACAGAGGTGCGGCCGGTCGGTTAGTGTGGGATAGGACGTCAATTAAGGTTAAATGAGAGGTCGCGACGGACGGCTTTTATCCGCTCGGCATAATGCTTAGCACGCAAGATCTTTCTTAACAGCTCGATTGTGGTTGAATGGTGCTCTAGCTATGATTGACTTCTGTACTTAGTTTCGGGCTTTCGCGAGATCACAAACTATATGCATCTTTCACCGAGTTGACCGAGGTCAAGCAGCTTTCAATACGATTTACTGAGAGTTCTTAGCTTACGAAAGGCCGGGTGACCTCCGGTTGATCTAGAGGCTTGTCAAAAAAATTTGACAGGATTTGAAGCTGAAATAAAAGCGGCAATTCATATCTTGACATCGCAGCATGATCTGTGAGCAGTTCTGGTTCACAGTTGATGTTGTGATAATCGCTGCAGAATATTGACCCACTTCAATCTGAACCAATTGTGCAGATCGATAATGTCACTAGGTCTCTTCATAAAATCGGTTATATCTTCCCTAGTCGCTTCTTAGTCGCGCATCTTTCCCGCCAGATAGACGTACAGTATTTCGAGGTGACTGCGATCTTTAGCAAATGTACCTTCATTTGTCCCAGCATCAGATTATGCTTGCAAAATGATGGGGTTGACTACTGACGCGCCAAGAATCCCCTGCGACCGATCGGCGTTAGCTGACTAGAACGACACGATAGCGCAGAAAACCTGGAAGGATTCACATTTCAGGACAGATCTTACCATCCATCGAGAACAACACCGGTCCGAGCACAATAGAATCGTGGCCTTTTGTAAACACTGGCATATATAGCAGTGTATAGTCATGTCATAACGTCAACGTTCTTAGGTCTTGTATTGGCAAAGTTTCGAGACTGCATTCACTGGATGCGAAGTGGATATACAACATCTCAATTTCCACGCCAGCATTATGCTATCATTTCTCCGTCATATTTTCATTTTCTCTCTCCTCGTACTTGCCGCCGCCAAATGTCCAACGTACATCGATACCGTAGTTCCCGGCGGGCCAAACGCTGTCTATGGCAAACGCGAGCCTGGCGACCCCCTCCTAGCAACCATGCGCGACGTCCACAATACCCTCTCCGACTGTGATTCTCTCAAAAGCCTCAAACTCCGCGTCACAAACATAGGATGCTCAGAACATCCCGATCGCTGGGACTTCCCACTGGACCTAGCCTGTGGGTCCGTGTACCCCTCGAAGCTGGAGTCGCTGGACCTAGAAGGGTATCATTTCGGCGATCGGATGTGGGATGAGATATCAGAGCCGCCGTATCGGACGAATTCCAAGTTTTGGGATACGATGGAGTGGATCGGTTCCGGTAGGGCGCTGAAGTGGGTGAGGTATCTCCCGTTATCTGCTGAGCAAAAAGCGAAGACGAATCTGGACTTGTTGCTGGACGCTATGGATTTCGGGAGTATCAAGAACCTTACTTTGAGGCCCAGGTTCGGCCACTATCCTGACATCGCGAAACTGATCTCGCACCTGAAATCGCTTCAGTCACTAAAGGTCTACGGCGCCTGGGCAAAGGATCTCATCTTGGGTGTGCCCGAGAACTCGCTAACGCATCTATCGTGGATATTCAGCGACGAGACCGGCGCTTCCGTGTTGCCCGTCCTGCGACACCACGCGCAGTCTCTCAAAAGCTTTGAATGGCGCGAGGCGGAAAGCGGGATTCGACAGCGGAGAGTGATGACGGCAGAAGAAATCTCGGAAGTCGGCCGCATGGCACCGAACCTGGAATCGATCACTCTCGACGTCAATCGCAATGGGACCTGGCCGGTGGAGGTTTTTGATGCGCTCGCGACGAACTTTCCAAAAGTAACCAATATTACTGTCTTTCTGGAGTTCGCGAGCGAGTGCCGGCGACAGCTGGGAGCCTCCATGGAGGGAGTGTATGGCTACGACCAGTGGAAGTTGGACTTGGAATCGGATTGCAGTAGCGGTATTGAGTCCATGGCCCAGCCGGTGCTGGATACTAAACAAGCCATGAAGCTGTTTTATCGATTAAGGGAGAATAAGGTGGGCGACTTGATGAAGAAGGTTGTTTTCTACGCTGGTGATTGGGAGAGGCCGTGGGATGGGGCTTTGGCTGAGAGTGAATGGCTCGATGGCAGGAGAACATACTTTTTGTGTGAGGCTGTGTACGACCCCCCTTACACAAGTGGTGGCGGTTGTAGGGGGATGACGGGAGGGATTCCTACGAGGGGCAGTTCCTCCGGGTATGAGGAACGCGAAACTCATCCTCTCAGTTGGACATCACATTCGTTGCTGGATCGCCAAGCCTTACGGTTGGAGCTTTGAGGTGGAGAAGTCTTGGAAGATGGGCGTAACAATCAAGATGGCGTTTCGTTCGCCCCGGGTGTGGACTCCTTCTCTGCGCGAGCGTCCCTGTCCATGAGCTCCCTGACCCAACTTCCGATGCCGACAGAGACAAAGACAGTACTCCATCTAGGTCCGTCACCGAAGCAAATAAAGTTCTGAGAGAGCCACGAGACAAGCGCCTGCATCATCTGCCCATCAGAGAGCGTTCCCCTGCCCTCCGCAACAGCCTGCATCCTCACAGCCTGATCAGTAGTGATCTCGTTGAAAATATTCCCTGCAATCTCCTGCGGCGTCTTCCAGTACCTGCTCGGCCTCCCCTTCTTCTCACATTCATCCCTGACAAGCTCAAAAGTCTCTGCGCAGGCCCGTGCAGCAAATTGATCCGAGAGCTTACGGAACATGTACCCCTTGTTCTTGTAGTCCATCCTCGCCTGGGCGAGCGAGAGCAGATAATTGCGATCGCTGAGGTGCTTTGAGTGGCTGAACATGCGGTCTATGGCTTTAATTGCGGGCGGCGAGGGGCGGGCATCCCACAGGTCGACGGTGTAGTTCATTGTGGACCAGAAGATACAACCGGCGAGGGTGTGCATACCCGGGCCGAGGTAGGGGACTATGTCGAGGGGTGGTTCGAGGATGCGGATGAGGCGGTCTGTGTCTACCCAAAGGCCGTAGTCTAGGCGGGGACTTGCTCGGCCACTGGGACGGAGGCGTCTTTCTGATGATGCTGATGGGTCTTCTGACACGGTCGGGGGCGGTGATTGTGATGGTGATGTTTCTTCTACGTTATTGTTGTCGGAAACCTCCTTAGTATCATCTTCAGTAATGTCGGCGAGGTCTCGTGCATGGGAAAGAGCAGCTTTTAGATCATCTGACAGGGTCCGCCCCTTGAGGGTCCTGCTGATCTCGGCTATGGCGTTCTTGAGTTCCCTATTCTCTTCCTCGAGCTTCTGGACCTTGGAAGCGTGTCGCTTGCGGTATTCGCGCTGGGCAATGACACCGCGCTCACGACGCCGGGACTAGAACGCGTTAGCGAATCTTGTCCGCGCAGTCTGGGTGAGCCCGCGTTACCTCGGCGTCGGCTGGACTCATTCCGTTATCTCAGGAGAATCACGTTATAGAGATCAGACGATGAAGCAATTATACGGACCTGATATGGACCGAGTCAACGTTATGGACGGATGACCATGACATGGGTTATTGTGCCTTTGTTGATGTCAGATGAGGATTAATCAGCGAGGACGAGGAGAAAGTGTGTCATGTCAGCAAAAAGCGTGGGGCCCACTCCGGTCGCCGGTCCATAACGTTATCCGCCCGACTCGGCGCAGCGCCCGGCCTAGCGCCAATAATGTGGGACTTGGCAACTTTCCTCCGAGTCCGACTGTTAAACGTTGACGGTCTAAGGATCGTCTAGAATTTGCAATCCTTCATCCGGACGCATGACAGATATTCACAACATTGGCTGACATAGTAAAGCGGTGCTCAATGTTAACCAACTGAGGAAGTCAGGTAAGGGACTGGGCAAGCGACAAGAATGCTTCCGAACAGTTAGGGGACATCTACAACATGTTTAGCATGCGTATCAATATCATCGCTTCAGTCATTCTATACATAAGTAAAGGAACGGAAGCATGGTTTGGATATTGACTTTTTCTCCGTCACCTCCGAAACCCATCTCCACTCCAAGCATTCAATAAGCCAATTTAAGACTCGAAGTATCTAGAGCCATGTCGTTCCCTGCTCCCACCAAGACCTACCGTATGCAACCGTATGCCGCCATTTCACCGTCCCGTCCAGAACTCTCGACCAAGGGCAAGAGTGCATTCATCTCAGGCGGCGGCGCGGGCATCGGCGCCTCCATCGCCAAATCTCTCGCAAAGTCCGGAATCGCAAGTCTCGGGCTCCTCGGACGAACGATCAAATCCCTTGAAGAGACCAAAGCCGCCATCGAAGCCTTGAACACAGAGGCAAAGGTGTTGCTCTACACCGTCGACGTCACAGACGCACAGGCAATCACCGATGCCGTCGCCTCCTTCGCCAGCTCGGTTGACGGAGGGAAGATTGACATCCTCGTCGCCAATGCAGCCTACATGTCCGACCTCAAGACAATCACTGACTCAGACCCCTATGACTGGTGGCGCGCCTTCGAGATTTCTATCCGCGGCAACTTCAACCTCCTCCGCGCGTTCCAGCCTGTCGCAGCCCCAAACGCCGCCGTGATTCACATCTCCACCGCCGCGATCCATCTCCCCTACATGTTTGGCTACTCTTCTTACCGCGCCTCCAAGAGTGGTGCGACCAAATTGTTTGAGTACTTCCGCGACGAAAACCCCGGCTTCTTCGTCTTGCAGGTGCACCCTGGTCTCATTGGCGGCACGGTCATGTCGGAGAAGTTTGCGCCGACTGTGGAGAAGTTGGGGCTGATTTATGATGATATTGCGCTTCCTGGGGACTTTGTCGTGTGGGCTCTCAGCGAGGAGGCCAAGTTCCTGCATGGACGGTTTGTTCACGCGAACTGGGATGTCGAGGAACTGATGGCACTGAAGGAGAGTGTTGAGAAAGATGAGAATCGGTTCACTATTGGGCTGCAGGGCTGGTATTAGATCATGTGGAGGCTGCCCATGCCTACGATGTGGTCTGCATGTAATCGTCTGTGAAATGTCTTCACTGTATCTGAGTAGCCTATATATAAGAAATAAAATTGCAGGTGTCTCTCAAAGCTCGCTAAAACGACCTCGGCCGGCACTTTCTACTCAAGTATAGAGCGTTTAATATGCAGCAGTCAAAAGAGGAAGAAATCGCAAAACCACCTTGTACCCATCTTCTAGTCCTTCTTATATCTCATGTTCAAACTGGAAAACACACCTCCTAATTGTTCTTTCGTTGCTGCCAGGGCTTCTCCCCCTGTCCAGATCGTGGATAGGTCTCGCTGTGGATTGGGTCGGGTATTTCCTCACTGACAAATCGTATTCGGGGGTCTAGAACATCCTCTCGAGCTCCTGCGGGTAGGTGCTTGCCTCGTCGATGTGGTCCAGATCTCCAACGCGGTCTTATCCCACATCGTATTATAAATGGCAAGAGCTCGCTTACCCTCTGCGCTCACTGTCTTAACCCTCTCACATAATGACCCGAGAACTTAGAAGATAGGCCAGTCTATTCAAGGGTTCCAGTTGCGTCTACTTTGTGTGCATCATTAGCTGGAAATGTCGTTGGACTCAACATGACACGGAGACTCAGGATTGCTGCTCACCAGGCACAAAAGTCGTTGGCTCATAGGCGCCAGACCAATTGTACGAGCACACCACAGATAAATCATTGACAGCCGAAGCCATCGGCCATTTAATAGGTTCAATAAGGTGATTGGAAATAGTATCAACATGCTTTAAAGCAGAAATGTACCATTTTTTGTTTCGTTTCGGGTCGCTCTTCTTGCGTTTGGCGATCCCGGCGTTATCTCGAGGCTGCCAGTACGGGTTCATGGATTTTTGGGTAGCCTATCTGGTCCAAGGAGCCCGAAGGCGTTCTACAGCGCCTTTCACATGCTGCTTTTGTCCTGTGCTGTCCCTGACTACTCTTGTGACTGTGGGAGCGTCATGAGAGTGATGCTTCGTGGAGGGAACCGGCGTTGGAGGATGAGGTATAAATGACGGGTGAAAGGCGGCTGCCTCAGCATCCATGCCGCAGGCCTTCTGCTTCATCATTGTGTCTCGTTTGTTCAAGTTTTACGTTATGAAACCATGTGTAAGGTAGCCAAGGCTGGATTCATCATATCAGAATACCAGACGACCGAGAGTACAGTCGGACTATTGATTCTCTTGAGCACAAAGTCACAGCTTTGAATTTAGGCTTGTACATAGGTATATATCACGCTTGTAAAACAACTCTCCACAGACAGGATAGAACATGAGGACATACTGCTCAATACTGGCGAGTCAAGGAATAAAAGGGACTGAAAATGAGGGTTCCTGGGTTATCCAAACAAGGTTGTCTTTGACTCACCTTGGTCAACTGAGACACCTACAACACGTGACAAGGCTAGTGTTCGAATTTCCTGAACAGCTGGTTCGACCTGATGTTCTAGGACTTGGTCCGACAAGCTGCAAGCGTCGAGGTGGATAGCTTCATGAACACTGCGTCATACTCTTCAAATTAGTTATCGACCGGCCGACAAAAGGAGGTTCAGGAGCGGTGCCCACTGCACATGAGAAATGGAGAAGAGTTTTCCTATCCTGGAGATAGCCCACTTTGACTTTTGTTGGTCAACAGATAGTCTTGTCACATCAAACCTCCGGCAACACCATCAGTATCTCTATCACTGAAGTCATGTGTGAATAAGCGTAGAGTCTTTTGGTCTTCCTCTAAGATGGACAACTCCACAGGCAATTGCGGCCGTTACTTGGATGCATGCTGAACTACTGCTACTGGTAAAAACGCCGAGACAAGTGGGTGGAGTATTCCCGATCGCAAGAAGCTCAAGCCACCTCCCGGATAAAGTAGTCGAACTCCGGATGTGCAGAACCGGTTGGCGAAAAAGCCACTGGGATAAACAGAAGGGTCCAAAGAGAGTGGTACCGTACGCCATCCGAGAATGATGCTTTGAAGTCAAGCCGTACCCATATCCATTCCTCGGGAGTGGCACGCACACCTTCTCCGCCACGAGTAGTTGTGCAAACCTCTGGTCTTGCACAGAATCCCATTCTCCTGTGCCATGAATCATATAACTTTTGCCATTTCGTGAGTCAATTATCGAAAGGAATTTGACGAGTTTCATACGCAGAAACAACTTTATTCGGATGACATAGGATCTAGGATTTTAGACCCACGTCCAGGGAGCTGGCTGCGAGTCCAGAGCCGTTGGGATGACGTTGGTGGGACCAAGACATCGTTCAGCCTCCCGGATGCGGCCCGCCAACGGGGTACAAAGGCAAGGCATTCCCCAACCGGCGACTCCCCGCATTGATCAGCTGGTCCACTATCACAATATGCGGTATGAGGCGCCCGTGTATTTGGCACTCCGAATACCGAGAGCCCTTGGCGGAGACGAAAGCGTACCCCTTCCCTTGTTAGAGGTGACGAGAAATCGCAGGTGGTGTTTTGCACTGAACACTTGATATCATTCGGCAGTTGTCCCTGTAAGGATATGTGGCATCGTGTAAATCTATAAGAAGCCTTTTCTCTTCCCACATGTAGATAGAAAGATTCTTAATATCATCCCATCACACTTGGTCAACTCAATAGCTTCATCTCCAGTCTTCACTCTTCAAGAGCCTTAGTCTTTCACACAAGTAAAAAACCCACTTCTCAAGATGAAGGCTGCAATTGTTTCCTTCGGGCTCTTCTCGTCTCTCGCCATTGCTGCTCCGACTACGCCCGTCGATTCCCCTCTTGTTGAAAGGCTCTCCATTCTTGCACCAGTTTGCCAGGGAACTACTCCACTATGCTGCTCGAGTGATGTCGTCGGCGGAGTACTGTCCTCAAACTGCGTGGCACGTAAGTTCTCCAGGCCGATCCTTGGTTCACACGAGCCCAGTATAAGTCCATTCAAGCTGACCAGTGAGCACAGCCGTGACGACTCCGGTCACCACTCTTGGATTTCAAGCTGCCTGTCTGCTTGATGGAAACCGTCTTGCGCGATGCTGCACTCTCACCGTTGTAAGTCTCCCAGACATAATCTTGACCATATGCCGCGGCTAATCTCCGAGTAACAGGCTGGTTTGGCCATCCTTTGCAAGGCGCCTGGCACCTGATTAGCTACCTGACCTATTCTTCTATATTCTTGTCACTTGCGAACAGGGTGGTCTGATTTAAACTTCCATAACTAATCTTTTTATAATATAATAACTGCCATTCTCGTCAACGAGCTCAAATAATTGTCCAATATCCCGTGCATACAAGCTAGTGCGCCCTGCGTAGATGTTGCCGAGTGCTTTAGTCTTTGACTGGTCTCATAGTATACTTACGACATGGTTCAGTCCTCCTAAAGCTCGGCACATGTTAGTCTGCGTCGCGGCGCGAGGCTCAGAAAGACAGGGGTCATTAGACCTAGGGTGCTGTGACCATCTTTCAAGCACTGCCTAGGGATCAAAATTCTAGACATTTCGCTCATCGACAGCGCAGTTACCGTGTGCCTGGTACATCCATCTTGGCAGTCAGTCTACCTTCACTATTGCAAGATGTCAGACCACAGCCATACGTTCATTCACGGGCAGGGAACCCCCTATCGGCGGTGTTCTTGGCCAATTCCAGCAAGTAGTACACCGGCCGGGATTTATGCTGTTCCAATCAGGAACGCGCCGTGGCTGCCGAAACAGTCTCTCGGACCGGTCAAAGCATGCTTGATATGGATGTCTAAGTGTGATGCACCGAAGCGGAGAGAAACTCGGTGGTCCTCAGACACGGGGCCGGACTTCTCATAGCGGGGCCGAGCAATGGCAGTCGGAACTTCTCGACGTTTATAGCTGTTCTAGTGACATAGCGGCTCGCAAACAGCAAAATTTTATACAGATACGACGTTGAAATAAGCTGTTCGCTCATGCAATTCACATCTAAAAGATCTTCTTTGTTTATCATCTCAACGTCTTGTTCCTTTCTGCTGAGTCGTCTTCCGCCCTCATCCCGGCGGATGGCGATTAGTGGGGTTCCAGAATCCGCTTCTAGATGTCGCCATCGCACCCATGTAAGCACGACGCGATGTCGGACACAATACCGACCCCATCCATGATCAAAGGGTCCAATCCACGTTTTTTTCTCGCAAGTGCGCCGACGAACCGCGCCCGCGCCAGCGGCCTGCATCAGGGATAGGTCGTCCTACTATGAGCGCCGCCCAGAATTGTCTCATTACGATTTACAATAACGCCACTCGAAGTAAGCTTATTAGAGCCCATTGGCGGCAGGTCTCAACCAATCTGAACTGGACCCGGTATCTGACGAGCTGCAGAGTCCAGAAACCGGGGTGGGGGGTCACGGATTAGACACAAAGAAAAAATTCAGACTGGTGCTACATCGCGGACGTTGGCCGCTTGGAGCAGATGCTCATTGTTAGAGGAAGAAATGAATATCCCGCAGGACAGACATGGGTAGAGCAATGCGGACGCCAGAGAGAATGGCAATCTCTTAAAAGCTCGACATCGAACGGACCCCATTTCCCTCCCGCACTTGCATGACCTCTATCCGCTGCGTCGGGATCGAAGAAGCAACCTCAGCTCAACTGCAATGTCGTCCATCGATCACGCAAAGCAACCGCAGGAGATTGATGAGGAGGTCCAGGATGTCCAGCCTACGAAGCCTGTATCACGTTTCACGCGCTGGTATAGATCGCCCTTGTTCAATGTCATCATTGTGGGCTTGATTTCCTTCACTCAGCCTGGTATCTGGAATGCTCTTAACAGTATGCAATAACTCTACAATATTTGACTATGAAAACAAAGACTAATGGAACTTTCAAGGCACCGGTGCTGGTGGCCAGCAAGAGCCTTACCTCGTCAATGGCTCCAACTCCCTCACTTTCGGCATCATGGTCTTTGGCTGCAGTTTCTTCGCCATCATGGCCAACAAGATCGGTCTGAAGACGGTTCTGATCATCGGTACCCTCGGCTACGCACCGTACTCGGCATCGATGTACGTCAACAACCGCTACGGCGTAGAATGGTTCGTGCTATTCGGCGGTGCGACTTGCGGTGTAGCTGCCTCCGCTCTGTGGGCAGCTGAAGGCGCTATCGCTTTGGGGTACGCCGACATCAAGGACAGAGGAAAGTTCACCGGTATCTGGCTCGGTCTGCGTGAGCTTGGACAGCTTCTCGGCGCCGCAATCCAGCTCTCCCTGAACGTCAAGGAGAACCAGCGTGGAAAGGTTGGATATTCGACCTACCTGGTCTTAATCGCCCTGCAGTGCCTTGGTCTTCCTTTGGCGTTGCTCGTATCGCCCCCGCAGAAGGTCATCCACAGCGACGGCCGGAAGATCGCTGACCCTACCAAGAACAAGGCTGTTTTGGGAGAGTTCCGCAAGTGGCTCAAATTGCTCAAGAAGAAGCAGTTCTACCTTCTGATTCCCATCCTTGTCGGCTTCAACTGGAACAGCACCTACCAGGGTATTTACCTGACTAAGTATTTCTCGGTGAGGGCGAGAACCCTCGGTGCCTTGACGTCTGGTATTGCGGCATCTGCTGCCAACATCTTCTGGGGCTGGTTCTATGACCTGAAGTGCTTCAGCCGACCTCAGCTCGCCAAGATTACTTGGTCCTGCTTTTCCGTCACCATGCTTGGCCTGTTCGCATGGCAGGTGGCCAAC
Source organism: Colletotrichum godetiae (assembly GCF_030913485.1). NCBI lineage: Eukaryota > Fungi > Ascomycota > Sordariomycetes > Glomerellales > Glomerellaceae > Colletotrichum > Colletotrichum godetiae. The sequence goes on from NW_026851346.1 coordinate 62,409, forward strand.
GAGAAACTCTACGAGGACACTGTTCCCAAAGTTACCCTCGACTGGAGCACTCCTGGATTCGGACGCGGTTTTGCTGTCAACGTGCTCTTTCGGTAAGTGCACCGCTTATTATTCCGTTTTCAAATTGACAATTTCAGTACTAACAACTACCAGCTTCATGAACGAGTCGCACTACATGTTTGTTTACTGGATTATGGGCACCTTCTTTGACGACATCGAGACTCTGACCCTCGGCGTTGGTCTCGTTCGGTCCTTCGAATCCATTGGCTCATGCTTGGCCTTCGGCATTGGTGCCGTTAAGGTTTCTCCGATGGTGAACCTCGTCGTTGCGTTCGTCATGTTTGTCGTCTGCGTCCCTGCGACGTCGTGGGCTGTTTTGCTTGTGCCAGAGCGACCAGTCGACAATACGAAACTAGAGGCAGAAGACTCTGCTGTCGAAGACACGAAAGTAATCGCCAGCCCAGTTGATGTAACTATCGCTGCGGCCGCCGTTGATGGTCCTCGGAACCTTTGAGATGCCTCGATGGCTTATCCAAGCTTTAGTTTAGCCACAGCGGATCGGCTGCTTAGGCAGTCACGCATTGCCAGAGTGTTTACAATCAAAATATTTTTCAAAACGGTCTTTGAAGTTGAGGAGTAAGAATAAGGTGCTTGCTAGTCTTGTCTCGTTTTCTTTCTATACCGAGCGAACTATTTACATCATGAGAGTGAATATAGACACAAGAATCGGGCATTCAACCATTGTTCAAGTTGTCAGCTTGACTGAAGTTGATAATACCTCCTAGATAGAAGCCTTATCGAGATTCTCGGTAAAGTTCTCATCCTTGAAAGGCACGTTGGCACTGCCAAAGTCGGTGTTGTTAAGAGCAGTTTGCATGTTCGTCGACATAGCGTCCCAATCAAGGACTGGGTATGTCTTGCCGACAGTAGCAGTGAATTGAAGCTCATGGTTCAGCAACAGTTGCGTGAAGTACTCCACCTTCACGCTTTCACCCTCGCGTTGCGGGTCCGTTGACTTCTTGTAGTCGCCATGGCCCGAAGCCGCTGCACCCAGGATCATCGGGTCCGCAACGGAGGGGTTGTTGAGCCAGACCACCACACTCTCCCAGTCATGTCTATGCGAGCCAGTGGACACACCGTCGTTTGGCATGTCTTTAGGGAAGTACCATGCGTACAGGATGGCATACTTGTCGTTGTGCCACGTGCCTCTGGCGTAAGTCTGGCCCTTGCTAGTGTCTTTACAGCCTCCGCTGGAGCTGCCGCTTGGCTTCAGGCCACCACTAGTTTAATCATTAGACAAATATCAATTTGAAGCATTTGTTGGCCACAAACCTCGTGTCTCCGGCATCATCAACAGCCGTGTATGGTTGGCAACCATGAGCGATGTGAAGGAGCGGGTTGAATCGTGCGATGGCTTTACCGACAGCATTGTCCTGAACTTTCTGTGTGAGAGGGCTGAGAGCGTCGTGACCAACTTCTCCGCGAAGATCCAGAACAGTTGCAACGGGAGCGGCAAAAGCACTGCTCACGAGGCTGAGGAAAGGAAGGAGGATCGTGGAACGCATAGTGGAATGAATAACTGTAGATCATTGTTAGTCAAAGTACCTAAACCTCTCGAGCATACCAACATACCAGTAACGAATGAATAGTGTGAAAGAGCGATGAGAATGAAGACCTGCTTCCCTGTTTGCCGTCTAGGATGTCTAGTGAAATGAAGTTAATGGGAGTAAGATGGCAGAAACACCAACAAGGACAGGGAAACGAGCGGCTTTTCAAACTGGCTCGACCTTAAAAAGGGTCAAAATTGGGCTAGACCAGATCCAAATCCCAGTGGATTGAAGAATCGCATGAGTTAATCCTCACTGCAGGTCCGCAGCAAGCACGCGGCGTTCGGATACCTGATCGGGTCCGAAGACTACAAAACGCAGGGGTCATGACAAATGAGACGAACCACTGGTGCTATCGAGAGATCAGCCAATGCTACCTTTTGGCATCAGTCAAATGAGGTTGAGGTGATCTGACTTCCAAAGTCGCCAAACCGGAACCGAGGCTGATTACCTGCGATTCCCGCAGGGCTTATTGCTTGCCACACCATGCTCTATACCCGAACCTTGACATGTCAGTTGAAGCTGTTCAATGTCTAGAATTAGCGACGCCCAGGCTGACGGACTGAGAACCTTCATTTAGCTGCGGCTTTCTGGGTGGGCCCGTCGGATTTGTCCGAGTCAGTACAAGGTTGCACTCTTCCCCGTGTCCATGATTGAAAACCCAGCCTTCGCCACGCTTTCGGCCAAATTCGGTCCACAACTCTTAATCTGTTACCGGGCGGCTGCCAAGTATCCCGTGGCTTCCTTCATTGGGAGCACAAGGAGATCCGAGTTGTCCGTGCCAAGAAGGCTCCGTCCGCCTGACCATCGTGGTTCTCGCGTGGTTCTCCAGAAGGTTAAAGGTGTCTATCTTTGTCGCTAGTCATGCTATCGAAGCATTGACGCACCGCCCTGTTTTCCGAGCCACAAAGTGATGGGTCTTTGAGAAATACCTATGTGACTCCTTGATGTGGCGACCTTCCTGACAGCAAGCAATTTCCCGGGGCTTCGACGACTCTGCTTCTCAAGCAGTTTGATGAAATAGATCTCCTGCAGTAATTCCAGCTAGCAACAAGTAATACTACATGTAGGGTAAATATCAAGCAGAAGCACCACGCGATATCAATCTATCCCAAGACTCCTTTCAAAAGCCTCTGCTTCTTTGCCAATCGGTTGAATCAAGGTATAGCTTCCCGACTTATTGAACTCCTGCACTCCATTGAGCAGGTAAAGCGGGGTCATCTGCCCATCATCGCTGAAGTACAACTTTGGTCTCTCCCGGCGATAGTAGTCTAACTTGACACCATCGGTAAACTCAACAGTCGTGTTGTAAGTCAGGGTATTGTTGTTGTAAGCCCAAGGGCCCTCCCAATTGCGAGCATAAGCATGCGCTCCAACACGTGGCCCTTTTCTCCCTTCCGCAATATCGATCATGTGGTGGACCAGAATATGCCAGTGGCCTCGTTTATCTCTCCAAAGGAATGGATCCTCACTGCGTTCCGTGTTTCGCGGTTCGACGACAAGTTCGTGGGGTGCAGAGAAGTTGTCTGCGTGGTAGATATTGTTCTTCTCCACGGCGAGTAAAATTTCATGGGTGGGATTCTGATCTGTCCATAGCGGCCACGGTGCAGGATTCGTGACATTGATAACTTGCGGAATGGGCGTCGTCCATTCTCTGAGATCCGGCGACGAGGAAACTGATATCGTATTGTTCCATTTCTGGGACTTGCAGACGTCACCGACCTCGACATCCTTGCCAATGAAGTAAATCAAGAACTTCTCATCGGCTTGGCTCCAAATAGTTGTCGGGTTGTGGTGGAAAGTGCTGAACAATGTTTGAGCGTAGTTGTACGGGCCTCTTGGCCCCGTGTGAGACTCGGCTCTGATGATGGTGCTGAAAGGCCGCCAGCCAGAGAGGCCACAGCCGTGTGACATTTGCGACGTAATGAGATGAAAGAGGCCCTTGTCTGCGCGGTCTTGGATGATGTGGCCTCCCCAGGAAGAGTTTCCGGCGCCCTCCTTGTAGAAACCTGATCCTGTTGCGTTCGTGTGGTTGTACCCCGTCCAACGCTCAACTGGCTGCAAATCCAGCTCGCTGCAGTCGCCGGAACGCCACCCTTTGTCACAGATACAGGCTGAGTCTTGTCCGCAAATGCCGTTCAGACTACAGTCATCATCTGTTTGGCATCCATAAGCTCCGACCACGAGACCAAAGGAGTAGCCAAATAAAAGCAGGCCTGAAAGAGCTTGCATGTTTCAGTAAAGTTGCACCTTTTGTTGATTACACTGCCAATCTGACTGAACTAAGTCTAGAAGTTGGTAAGCCCCAAGACTGGGAAAAGTGCAAGACAAGTGACTCTTGTATGCGCGACTTTTCGTTCCGCAGCCGTTTGGCAATTCTCTCAGATCGACAGACTTGAATCTCGGCTCGTCGTAGATCTATCCGAATCGCGCAGGTCTACATTCTGAGTACGGCGGAAGAATTGAGATCCTCGAATCTACGTCGGCTTCTCCGCATTTCCCCGCGAACGATACCAGCCCCAACATCCGTCATACTACAGCACAGCAACTGCACTGTAGCTGTACGGACTAAAAGTAATCAGTTCACTCTGGAATCCATACCGCGGAGAACCGCCTTCTACACCAGGGGCTGCGATCGTGCTGCAAGGCCTTGCCCAATGGCTCGTATCGGCTACATGACAATGTTCCGGGTCGTTTGGATTCGAGATTGTGAAAGATCTCAAGCAACTCGTAAATGGAGATGGAAAAGTTCCAAGCAGCTATGCCAAGCATCTTCCATGTGTGACGAAAGCCGGTCCCTAGATTCAAGTCATAGCCAACGGCCCTATCCGCTCAGGCGAGTCAGATTCCTTACAGAGAGCTGAATACTGACTTTAGATACTAAGATCACTTATGAGGAATCTTGGCCGTACGAAGGCAAATGAGACATCAGCTATCCGGCGCAGATTCCACATCCGTCTAGATGGATTTCGCATCCATGACTATCGGTAAGTTAAAATTCTCCCTAGCATACATCTAGGATCGTTTGACCCTTGTAGTGTGTAGTCGTGGCGGCCTTGGGACTCTCCTGGCCCTTCTCGACCCCCTTATACTCCTGGCAGACCTCGGTGATGCTGGCACCGCAGGAGCCACATACTGTGGCAATGTCTCCAAAGTTCGAGTTGATGCCGGTGAGCAATTTGACATTATTGGCCTTTAAGTTGGTCACAGCCAGATTTATCGGGCCACCATTGTTTGCAGGGTTGGTGCATGAGCGGTAAAGCCGATTGACGTTGGCGGCAGTGAAGTCTTTGACTGTGGCTGTTCCTCGGCCCAAGTGCGAGATCCGGTTGCCGGCACCGCCACGGACGCCACCTCCCTCGACGAGAATATCACCATTACCGTTGAGAACAATGCATCTATGATATCATAACGGATTAAGCCTAAATTCCCTCGAAACTTGGAAATCACTCCCCCGTTGTCACAGTCCAATTTATGGAGAAAGCATCTTACCTTCACAAGCCTGGCGGAACCAAACATTCTTCAGCGTGCATGCACGCACCTTTGAAGTGAATCCCTTCGACCTGGCCGGCACCAATAATGACGTTGCTGATGGCGGCGCCGTTTTCAAGTACGAAGACGGGATGTCCGCCGGAGGTCTCAACGTCGGTATTACATGATCTTCCGCGATCGTACTCCTTATTGCCGAAATCCCTGGATCCGGATATAACACTAGGTGCCGTTAGCGATATGATGGAGCCGCTCCGGCTAGGGATGTTGAGTGTCTGGCCGGCGACAAGGCTGGCAAGAACTGCCGCTGACATGATCTGAAAGATGAACATTATGAAAAATAGTTCATGGGATATGCAGGTCAAGTTTGATCGAGGGAAGCTCGTTTACCTCGCATGCAGGACTTTCCTTGTGATACTTATACATGTAGATGCCAAGTGGACTCTAACACCCAAGATTTCTGTCGGCACTCCGCCCAGTGAGACCCAGGCTTGTTACAACTTTTTGAGAAGTTGTTAAATTGAAGAAGTCGGGCTTAGCAAGCCACTGCAGAACATTGAAATCTAGCATACTGCCATGTCAGACTCCGTGGAACCCACGGAGGTATGTATGAGGCCACGATAGAGCAGCAATTGATTCGTGGCTAAACCACACCATTCAGTCAACTTGTGAATTTCCCCAGTAATGGAATCACGGATGTCTAATTCTCATCCCTCCTTGGTGGATTATCTGAACATGGAAATCCGCTTATGAGGCAGCATATATCGGATGCTTGTCTAATTAGACCAGTGCCAAGCCATGCTCACGTCCTGAAATCTTGGCTGTCGATCAGTATGCCATCCACCTTGCGAAAACAAGTTGTCCATGTAATTTAGTTGGGACGTTGGATATGGTGCTTCTCGGGTCATTCAGGCAAATCGGGGAAACAGTGGCATCTTTCTAATTCCATTAGGGTCTGTAATTATCGATCTAAAGTCATTCATCATTCACCTTCCACTCGTCAATTAACTTCCGCCTCTGATGATTTGTAGCCCATCCTAGCTCCGTCTCTATACCAGAGAGCAGCTCCAGAACCAGTTCCTGCTCTGGCTGCGTATAAAATGCTCGCCCTGCCACGAAAAGCGGCTGGACAGAGTGAACACGCACCGCGTCAGTTGGATCCGCGAGACTGATGCCGCAAATCTCCTTACAATGGCGCAGAACCTCTTTTTGGATGAACCGATACGATCGCAGACGCGCCGACACATTCGATCGTATGGCCGTAGATTCTTGGGGTCGGTTCACCAGCAAAATAACCCGAGCCATATGGTAGCTTTGCATCGTCGACGCGCACATGGGGATGTCGTACCAGACCCTCTCCATGCCCATATCCGCGTCACTCTTACCCAAGTTCCGAAGACGACTTGAAAGCCTTGTCCGGCCGCTGGGCGCGAAGGTCGGCGGTAGGCTCTCGTACCACTCCTGTAATTCGACTTCAAGCTTCGTCCACCGTTGAAGGAGGAGTTCCTGCGTCAAGCCGAGCGACAAGCGCTGGCCCGTAGGTCTAGAGTAGTCTTCCGGATGGACGCCGTCACCGTGGGTGGTGTAGTTCACTATCTTGCCCATGAGCCACAAGAGCTCGTTGCTTTTCGAGTCTTCTTCCACGTTGGTTGAGGAGCGGATATCGGCCATCGAAAAAGGGCTAAAGGGAAGTAAAAGATTGTGTTCGTCCGCGGCGAGGCCAAAGTTTTGCCAAAGACGAATGTGGTCTAGATTAAGACGCGTTTGAGTTTCGCTGATGACTTTCGGCGGGGGATCAGTCAGCCGTTTGGCCCCGTAAGTGATTTCATGATATGCTTACAAGCACACAGGAAGTCTTGCCTCGCTAGGCTCCAAAATATCGGCCCCTTGGTCTTGGACCGTGGTATCGAGATCGGAGAAGATCCGTTCATAGTGCCGTCCAGGGCAGAGTACAGAGACAGAGCCGTGAGGTGCGCTTTCCACGCGTTCCCCGGGGCGTTCATCAGTTCATACATACAGAGTATGGCAACTGCAGCAAAGGCATCCTCGTTTCGATCGCTAGCCTCTCTATCTCGCGCATCATCGCTTGCTCCAGCGAGAGTAATGGCATGTTTTAAACCTTTGATGGCTCGGTGGTAGTGTCGGACAGCGTGGTATTGCCAGTCGGGGTTTGTCGTAGCCGAGAAAGCCTCAGAAGTTCTCACGCTACGGGTCTCTCGGGTTTCTCTGTCGCTCAACTGTGTGCGCGATAAGTGTTTTGCTGCGAGGGCGCAGATTGCTGATTTTAGAAGCGGTCGAGTGGTTGCTCGTATCGGTATCTTGCATGAGAAATGTGCAGACGTATCAAAGAGATCCATCCTATCGCCTACATTTCAGCTGGTGGCTGTACAGCTTCAGGGTAGGGGTTTTTGAAGAGAAAAGGCCTTACCATTGCCCAGGTCCTTCTCTAAAATGCCTCAGAAGCTTTAGAGCTACTACATTTGCCTCTGAGTCATCGTCGTTGTCATTCTCGTCGAAATCTTCGTCATCATTTGCATGAACTGTTAATGGCTTGAGAACTAATAAGTTGAGAGCATCGTCTCGAATGGATGGAGTGATGGATCTGCTACTCTCCGCACCACTACTCACTCGCAGATCTCCAATTGACTGTTGAGAGAGTTCAAAAGTTCCTTGCATCTGCGATATGTAAGCCGGAACTACCTCACTGTCCATATCGCGAGTGTTGGGTGTTGACTGCGTGTTGTCCCATCCACCAAATGGTTCTGCTCCAGTACTGTGACTGCCATGCTGCAAAGCAAAACCTTCATCGAAAATGTCGTCTTTTGCCTCGAGTGGGTTCTTGATATTCACGAAGATAACTGAATCAGTTACACGTAGTTAGCGGCAACATTGCTAGATCCTAGACATACGTCAACACACGTTTGTGCGGAACACCGAGCCAAACCTGGTCTTCTTCGAACAGATTCTCGATGAAATCACAACCAGTAGCAGACTTCTCCTGTCCTCGATCAAGAAGGCCGTGATCATAATAACGAAACTTGGTGTCTTGTGAGAAGATGCACTCGCGATTGGACTTGGTACATGGCCCGCAGGCCGGCCTTGCCTCATTGCATTTCAGTTTCCGCTGTCGGCATGTCAAGCTATTTGTATCATTTGTCAGGAAAATGTTCATTTCCGACTGAAGGTAGTAACTCACCACCCATGATGCGAGCGCATGATGCCGACAGCCCAGTCCGTGCAGGGTCCGAGAAGAAATGTCGGCCCGGCTTTACTCAACGTTGGTTTAAGAACTCCCGTTTCAGTCGTACGCTGGAGGGCAAGCAGCGATTCAGGCGAAATGGCAAAGAGACAACACAGCAAAAGGGCATAGATCCGAGAGCGTCAAGTACGAGAGGAAACATTTCCGGCGGACGGTCCCGGTGGAACATGAAAAGGAGGGGCTACCTTTTGTGTATTTGTGTGGGCTGACAGACTACTAATTAGGATCAGTGTTCATTGCTGCCACTTTCCGTCAGCTCTAGTGATTAGCGTTATCGTCAGCAGATTGTACCCTTCGCCCACCAAGTTAGAGCCACTTCAGAGAAGAAGCGCTTGAAGTATTAACCGCAGGGCAGGGTAAAGATCACACATACCTCCAGTCTGACAGCGACAAGGCGACATTCGCACGAGAGCAAGTCTGCTGTGATTACGCCACTAATGTGAAGCAGACAGACAATCTATCTTTTTGAAAGATGTCGGGTATGTACGGTAATCTCCCAAGTCAAAGTTAGGCACTCGGCAAAGTTACCTTCGTACTCCAACCACCAGAAGGGTCTCACACTTACTGCAGGTGGCGCAGAACGGACCGACTCTCCCCACCTCGACTGGAAATTTTGCCGATTGGTCCCAGACAACGAACAGCTAGACTCCACGAGTCCAACATCGAGCGAAGTCTAGAACCCTCAACGGACAGAACTTGCATGATGGCAACTCAGCCGAGCAATTGTCAGTGAACTGCATAGCCCACGACGTGGGACAACGGACTTTCCACGAGGACGACTTTGTGAAAGCCCAATTACCATGTCCGCCTGCGGGCTATCTAAGATTTTTCGTCCAGATGGCAAACCCGGTGGGCTTCATGCCCGAAAGGAGAATAGCATGATATCAAGATGAGCACGACAGATACAGCCACCAAGTCAGTATAAGAACCTTTCGAGTGTTCTCAGCAAGGACAGCTACGGCTCGCTCTCCGTTCCATGCTACAGATATCTCATCTCATCCACCATCGTTTTTAGATCTTGAGCCTCGATCACAATGCGACTTTTCAAGATGCTGCCACTGTATGCCAGGGCGTCTATAGCGACAGGAGCCTGCCTGATGCTTTGGGGGTAAGTCTATCTGGAAGATCTCCTGTATCTCAACCAGTTCATTTACTTAACGTTTGCCTTATAGGCTTGATACTGGCAGCATAGGCCCAATAACGGCAATGGAGACCTTCAAGACCTCCTTCGGCAACTTCTCTGCCATCGTCCACGGCGCAATCGTCTCAACCCTCCTCATCACCGGCACAATCAGCGCCCTCCTCGCAGGCATTCTAGCCGACCAACTCGGCCGGGTCGCCATGATCTCAACCGGCGCCGTCGTTTTCGGTCTCGGGGCTGCTATCGAGTGCGGCGCCGTCCACCTCGCAATGTTCATCGCCGGCCGCGCCGTGAAGGGTCTCGGGACGGGACTCTTCGTCAGCACCGTTGCCGTGCAGATCTGCGAAATCACACCTGCCAAGACGCGAGGCTTCTGGGTTGCTTTTTCCCAGTTTATGCTGACGGTGGGATTGTCCATGGGATACTTTATCTGCTACGGCACGCGTCGTATAGCGGATTCTTCGGCGTCGTGGAGGGTGCCGCTGGCAGTTGAAGCCATCTTGGGCTTCGGTCTGGCTGCAACGACGCTTTTTGTGCCTCAGTCGCCTCGATGGTTGATGGCCAAGGGGCAAATCGACAAGGCTAGACTAATCTTTACTCAGCTTGGTATTAGCGAGGAAGAACAGCGGGAGATGCTGGCGCATAAGGGCGGCCAGGAAGCAGCGGCGGCGGCGGTACATCCATCAGACATGAGCATGATGGACACCATCCGAGCGACGCTCCAAGACTTCCGGAAAGCTCTGTCCACGCCCTTCCGCTCCCGCACCGCCTTTGGCTGCTTCTTGATGGTCGCACAGCAGACCAGCTTCATTGACGGGATCCTGTACTACGCCCCCCTACTGTTCCAACAATCAGGTCTCTCAGAGGAGACCACATTCCTCGCTTCGGGGATCTTGGCTTTAGTGATCATGGGTGTCACCATCCTGGGTGCCATCTTCACAGACAATTGGGGTCGTCGGACCTGCACCATCGTCGGCGGGGCGGGCATCGCAATTCTCATGTTCCTGATGGGGTCAATGTACGCCGCCAACCAGGTGCGCCTCGACGGTGGCGTTGGACGGTGGGTGGTGATTGCATCTATATACGTCTTCGCCGTCGTCTTCAACGGAACCTGGGCGATCTGTATCAAGGCTTTTTTGGTTGAGAGCCTCCCGCGCGAAACGAGGTCTAGCGGCGCAGCGCTGGGGCAGGCGGCCAACTGGCTGACTAACTTTGTTGTTGCATTGACTGCGCCGCCGTTCCTTGCTGTTTCGTCTTCTGGGACGTACTTCTTTTACGGCGGATGTACGCTTGTCAGCGTTATCGTCTGCGCGGTTTGGATGACGGAGACGAAGAGCCAGAGTCTAGAGGCCATTGAGGCGGCGTACATTGAGCGCAAGTCGGGCAAGCCTGATAAGAAGGTGACGTGGACGACGACAACAGAGGTATTCAGCAGTTCTGAGAGGCTGTAGCGTCTGAATGAATGTCGGGGGACAGAAGCAACGGGATTTCTTTGCATGGGGCCACTACGTCCTGCGCGCAAAGACGACCAATCTAACTGAGACCTGGTTGGAAGTATTTACTTCTAATTGAATCATACAAACAGAATAGGATTTACCACCAAAAGAGGCTAGAATACCAGTCAGAGGCGGGTCCAGCCAATTAATTGGATCTGTCCGTCCTCGTCAATGACCTATTTTCCCCATGGCTATCCGGGCCTCACTAAGTGAACAGGAAGGCCAAGGTAAGCAAATCCTTTTTCCAGAACCCTTGACTCTGGGTCGATTCGACGTACATGGTACTTGGTCCCCGAAGACCGGATGAGAATATGAGCGTCAAAAAGATACCACTAGGATGTGTTAGCCAGACTGAACCACGCTGAAATGAAGCACCACTATACTCACGCGATAACTTGGTGGCGGTGGCGAGGACGGAATCCAGAACTCTCGTTAAGTAGTCACTGTGAATATCTTGAGCGATCTTGGAGAATTGGTGAGTTTCCGGGTGCGTATCAAGTTGATAGGTCTTGAGTGTATCGAGGTCATGTTTACAAATCTCCTGGTCTATCACAATGACCCGTCAGTTCCCTCCCCCTGGGCGACTATGCGTTGATTAACATACCTGAGAAGAGGGCCTTGAAGCCACCAACTATGACAACATCATTAATCAGTCGCTTTCGCAATGAAAGAAATGCAGCCGTCATTGGAAGTGCCCATTGGTCTTCCTCTCCGAAACATCCTTGCGCGATAGTGCTGGCAAAACGGAAGTCGGCCTTGGTCGTCGGCGTTGGGGAAGCGAAGCATTCAATGCGAAGCCTGCACACCCTTTTTGCCAGTTCAAAATTCTTATTCGGTACCCCTAGCTCGGGACAGAGCCTGAAAAGGCCGTGATAGATGATGCTTCCAAGAGAGGCTGAAGAAGATGCACCCTCAATCAACAACTTCCCTTGGCACAGATACTCGCCAAAGTTGTAGGACGTTTCTCGGCGCAAACGTCGCATGTTAGATAGATTGTATGTACGTCCTGAATCTTCGCCAGTAAATGCGTCAAGGAGAGCAACGTCAGGGATGAATGAACCCTCAGGGAGAAGTCTTGTGTCCAAAACATAGATCCAAATATCGAACCGGTCGTTATATGGCCCACCTTTGGGCAAGATGCTGCGATACAGGGCATATTGAAGAGCGAAAAGCAACGAGCTTGTCCAAGACATGAGGTTGTCTCCGTCTCTGGCCCACCCGCGGAGGTGGCAGTTGAGCATCTCGGCCGCTTCGCCGGGGGGCATCGAGAAGATGTCGTTGTCAGCTCGACAGTGACCACAGAGAGCGGCTCTTGACACGACAGATTCTAGTGATGTTTCACCTGACGTGCTTGGTGTATGGACTCTGAAGAGGTATCGCGGGATTTTCTTTAGAGCTGATATAGCATCCCCCTGTGAAGGGGCTGGTGTGAATCGCACACAGCCATTGCTGTTGCGCTTAGGGGTATGGGAGTCAGTGTTGTCCGCCATATTGAAGACTTCCTGCCTATTGTCTTGTGTTGAGGGCTGGTATGTGTTGTCGTCGGTGTAACAGGCTGTAAACGATATTGTCATTCGGATGGAGATCCTCGAACAACACCATCTGAGTATCGGTTTTGAGGTAAAGCACAAACGAAAACTTTACCTCATCCAAGAACAAGGGGGGAATTGTCTGATGACTTTCATACTGAGTCTAGAGTTATGAGCGCTCGAATGGTGGTGACACGTCTTATTTACGATCTGAAGTTAGCTCAAACCCCTCCGTAGCCCGATTCTCCAAATTGACGGCCTCCTGCATCGTATGCATGTACGCGATAGGCAACCATGCCGACAACTGCCCAGTGAGCTATTGCGGCGGGGATCGCTTAGGTGACCCTTGTTGAGTCTTCGTCATTGATTGGAAGGTCTGCCTTCCAACAAAGGCATGTCTTCTTTCCTCTACAAGTTATCAAGTGGAGGCTTTGACGCCGCCCGAGAAGATGTGGCTGGTGTCTGGAAACTCCAGGTTCCCGTACCTACCTTAGAGAAGACGCTCGCTTCTCATCGTGTGGGGACTGATAAGATAAGGTTAAGGTACCTGGGCCGGGAGAGCGCCCGCTTCAGTGGTATCTTCGGAGATCCTTTTTCTCCGCATTCCGTTGGGCTTCCGTCTGTTCCCCAGCAAATCAGAGCGTCCCGCCTCGGCAGTGTGGGGACGGCAGGCTGGCAGCGAACCTCCCGGTCTTCAGCGCTGAATCGGACCACGGTGCCCCCTGGCCGTGGCAGCCCATTGGGAGTGGGACGTGCGGCCTGAGTGAGGTCAGTGCCTGGCTTGCCTGGCCCACACCAGAGCTTCAACACCTTCCACTGCTATCTGTCCAGGGGAATCGCAACCACCACTACCAACTTACCTTTCCATCACGAACCATTTCCCACCTGCCTCACCGACCGCAAACCAGTTTCGCGTCTTTTCCATGACCGCCGACGAACATCTTGCATCTCAGCGACATTAAACGATACCCAGCGATCCTATTTCCAGCCTTCATTCCGCCTCTTGCCCGTCGATCCCCCGGCATCTCCGTGCTTCCGAATTCCGCGATCCTCAACCACCTACTCACCTTTCCCCTGCAATCCTGGCTTCCCCGGCCGGGCAAGCTGGCCGAGGACGTCCAGCGCCAGTCGAATGAATGCAACCCCTAAATCCATTCCTCGCTGCCTTCTTCCGAAGCTCCCTACCCTCACAGTGTACCCCGGTACATCACCACATCCTCCTGGTCCCGACCACCGATGTTCTCCTCACATGTCGCGAAGTCGAGAGCGGCTCGACCTTCCATGAGCTCATCACCTCGGAAGAGTTTCTAGCTAGCCATGTGCTTCGGATTCCCGCCGCAAATACCGCCTCTGCTGCGGGCGGGAAGGATGCGGCGCAAAACCTGCGGGAGCTGAGGGGCAAGGCGAAGCAGTATCAGACCATCAATGGTCGCACAGTTGTCATCAAAGATACACACGTCTACAGTAACAAAGGTGCGCCTGAAAATGCAATCCTGAGCCAACAATGACTGACAAGTATATCACAGGCTTCAAGTCGCTCGCGCAAGCGCAATTGCTTAACGATTCGACATGGTATCCCGACCTCCTCGAGCCCCGCCAATGGCTGATTTACTACATCTCGCGACCACTAGTGGGGGTATGGGAGGAGACCAAGATCGAGCCTGCCATATTGGTAGAGGGAATGGCGAGGAGGAGAGCTCTCGAACAGAGCCAGGCGGCGGCTGCGGAGAATGGCGAAGGTGCGATGCTTCCACGAAAGAAGGATATCAAGAGCTTCCACGATCTCCTCAACCATTTCCCCATTATTGCGCGACAAATGCAGCCCGGATTAGAAAAGCTGTTTCGAGAATTTACGACCGTCTTCGAGCGGCCGCTTCCGCCGCCCCCTTCGGCGTTACGCATACCCGACCCCGAGCCCGACGGACCTATCACTACGGCAATGAGGAAGGCGCGGTCCAACAGCATGTCAGCAGCGAGGCGGCCCAACGGGCTGACTAACGGCCTGCCCGTGACGGAAAACTTTTACGCCGAGGACGACGAAGATGTGATGAGAGCTTCATTGGAAACCGCGGTGACAGCCGCCATCGACTTGTTCCAGGGAGTTGACAAGCAGCAACTCTCGATGCTCGGCGCTACGACCGATCTTACGGGACCTCTGGTTGAAAGGCTCATCGAAAGATACGTCACCGAGAACACGCATCACCTCCTATTTCCGCGACTTAGTGCATCAAAACGACCGTATGACCTCGAGTTGGAGGCCAAGATTCGGCAGATGGAATTCATCGACCTGTCACAGCTCGGCATCTCTATAGAAGGTGGCTCGCGAGGGAAGCACGAGTTGACAATACAGCTTGGTCTGGCCGTGGAGGAGTTCAAGAAGACAGCGAATGCCATGAGCCCACAAGAGATGCTCGATCTACTCCTATCGACCATGAAGCTCGTCACGCATCTGACGGAGTCTTCACGGGCGCAGGCAGCCTCTTCGACCGAAAAGCCCACGCTAACAGTCAATGCGGATACACTCGTCTCATTGTTGCTCTTCGTGGTCATACGGGCGCAAGTTCGGCACTTGCACGCTCGACTCATCTACATCCGTCACTTCATCTTCATCGACGACGTCGACAACGGCGAGATGGGATATGCACTGAGCACTTTCGAAGCTGTCCTCGCTTACCTTGCACTCGACTCGGCTGGATTGCGGAGAGCCAGCCGACGAAACAAAGCGCTATGGAATGCCACTAGCAATGGAAGCCTCGACGATTTGAAGAAGATTATGGAACCAGACGAGAACGCCGTTCTCGATGACGACCTTTATGATTCACCAGAATCAAGTCGACGCCCTTCTCACAGCTGGAGCTTTACCAACGGGTCTGCCTCGAGGAGGTCATCAACAGCGGTTACGATCTCGGATCGCTTCTCATCAGGCTCTGGCCTGAGCCACGTTTTCCCGTTCCAGTCTGAGGATGACGGCAGTGAGATTGACTTCCCGCTGCCCCCGCCCCCTCGAAAGGTCAAGAGAGTTGCCATGGACACACGAAGCATGTCTAGCGGCTCGGAGATCTCATATCACTCCAGGGCGACCAGCAATGGAACTATTGGAAGTGTGCTCGAGGGTGATGTCACAATTGATCGATTGTCGCAGACACACAACTCCTTCGGCGAGTCAATCCTGATGATGGCTGTGCAAAACGAAAGGGCCGACATTATGCGGTACTTGCTGACGTTGAGCGAGTACTACCCTCTTTCTGTCATTTTGGACGACATAAACAACGAAGACACGACGCTGTTTAGCGCTGCGGTTCAGCTGGGACATACAGAGCTGATCAACATTATTCTCGACTTCATTTCGAGGCTGGCGGCAAGAGAGCGCCTCACTGAGTATTTTGCTCAGCAAGACATTTGGGGGCGCAGTTGTGCGCATTACCTGTTCCACGCACCGTTTCTAATTTCTCGGATCGGGAGATTAGTCCCCTGGCGGCAAAAAGACAAGAATGGGCAGACGCCGCTTTTTGCACTTTGCAGGTCGTATGACCATGTCCATTACCGCGAAATGGTGGATGCCGGCCTTGATGCGGCCACGGAAGCGCAGCGCGACGGGCTTCCGCTGCACATTGACGATCATGTGGACGCCAAGGGGAACACTCTGCTTCACATTGTCAATGACCCGCAGCTGGCACTCAGAGTGCTCCAGCAATGCGATGTCGATGTCAACGCCACGAACGAGAAGAAGTTCACACCATTGATGGTTGCCAGCAAATATGGCAGACTAGACATGGTCAGAACGTTATATGTGGATGCACGCGTCGATGTCGCAGCCCGAGAAATCCGGAGCCTGACGGCCGTTGAATTGGCCAAAGATGACGACATCAGGAATAAGATTGATGACTTGGCACTCTTCAGCATGCCCCCTGGTACGGATGCCCGTATCACCGGTGTCGTGAGAGCATTTTTTGTTGAAGATGCGACCATTCGGCTGGTCTTGAAATCGGCCGCCCCCGCCGACCACATGAGCTACACTGTCACAACGAGCCGCAGGAATCTGTCTGATTTTGAGCACCTCGGCAACCTGCTCGCGCTGGAGAATCCGGCCTCCTGGATCCCGGCGGTGGCAGGCGTGCGGTCGCCTTTTCAGATACCCTCAAAGCCGTCTAGAGCAGTGCTACGGGATATTCAGACTCGGGCCGACTGGTTCCTCAAGATCATGCTTAATCACCCGACTTTCGCAACGCACGAGATGCTCTGGGAATTCTTCCTGGTGCCTGATATCCAGCTTGGTATGATGGAGCAAAGGAGTAATCTGAAGGCCGAGACGCGAGCCGAGAAAGTGCGGGAAGAGTACGAGCCCGTCAAAGATGTGCGAGAGGTCGAGCAATTTGTCGATCATGCTAGGGAGATGGTGCGGAGTGTCAATTACTCGACTAAGAGCGTGGCAAGAAGGGTCAATTCCATCGCCATCGTTGCTTCAGGTACGTTTGTTCCCAGTGACAGGATGGCCATGGTCTGAACTAACGAGAGCAGATCTCCACGACGCATCAGTCCTTCTGCACCGCGCTGTTTCAACGTTGCCGTTCCTTCCGCCTGCATACATCACGGCAATGGAGTCTTATGTCCGTACACTTGTACCGATGCAGTCGAATCCCTACGGGATCTTCCACTCAACGTTCCTGGCATCGCAATCGACGATCCAAGCCCTGCTGTCGGCTCTGTCGAGGCCACCTGCACAAATCACGCAGATATCAGCTGCGCGTAAGGCCGTGGAGCGGAACTACAACTCGCTCACGAGATCGACAAGGTGGCCTCTTGGTTTGCTGGATGATACGCGACAACGTCTCAACGAGGAGAGGGAAGAGAAAGCCCGCCAGTCACAAGAGCAGGTGGACGACCTCGGTCGAGAACTTCGATACTCGCAACAAGTAGTGGCTGGGGAATTAGCCGGGTGGCAAGACCTGCACGAGAAGATGGGGCGACGAGCGATCAAGGAATTCGCCAAAGGCATGGTGATCCAGGAGCGACTCCGGCTGGACGGGATGATGAGGACACTTCGGAGGCTGCGGGAAGGAAAGGCGGATCTCGAGGCGGCATTGGCAAACGTTTCAGGGCGGTCGAGTATGAGTCAATCGACGCACGAGGGGATGGGGAGAGATGCAGGTGAGGGTGCCAGCAGTGGGAGCACGAGAATGGGCGACGTGGTGGCGAATGGTGTGGGATACTAGAGAGCCTAGCCCTGGTTTCCTTTTGTATGGGGCAATGCTGCGACTACGTCGACTGCCGTCTGCCTACCCAGGATGGATGGTGTGGACTTCGCTTTCCTTGCCCTTCAACACCAAGGACCGACGCGTTGTATGCGGAAGTTGGACGCGTCTGGGACTCAGCGGTGGCTGTGACTGGATGGTTGTGGCGTGGGGCGGATGATCAGTCCAGTCCGTCCGTCGCAGCAGATGACTGCAGCTGACGAAGAAGGGGTGGGTGGGTGTCAAGTCTGGGATGCAGACCACATCACCTGCATGGAAACACACAACCTGTCGTTGAAAAGTTGAAACATTTTCTCCCTCCTGGTCCTCTCTTACACTACCTACTCTTCTCAAACCTGTACCTTTTTTATTCTCCTTTGGTGTAGCAAGGTAGAGAGACACTTGTCCTTTTTTTCGTTTCATTTGACGGATACCCTTTTGGCGTCCTCGGCGTGGGCTTGGGATAGACGGGGTCTCCTTTGAAGGGGGTTTAAGGTCCCCTCCTCTTGAGAGCTGGGGGGACAAATAGACAATGGATACATGAGGATACCTACCTACCTTGACAAGGTCAACAATATTCAAGGTCCCGCATGCGCATGGTGTTGGTAATGAAGTGGCGTCGATTTGGTGATGCCATGGCAGATAATGCAGAGTGTGGTCTTGTTGGACCCCAGCCTCCCCGATTTTCCCGGGCAGGCTTCGTGGAGCTTCAAAGTACACCGACCCGAACTGCCGGGGTCGTAGTAAAAAGTTCTCAAAGTTTTGCCAACATGCCCTTGCTAGAATCGTTGGGAGAGCAAAAAGATCCTCCAAAAAAACCCCATGTCGTTGATGCGTTTTTCGGATTTTCCTAGTGGAAGAAGATCCACCGTCGATGAACAGCAAAGATGTGAGTCACTCTTCCTTGCAATGGTTCCAAAAGGCCAAGAGCAACCATCATGCATGGCAAGGCTAGGAAAATGGAGCTACACAAGCTACCGAGCCGAGGGGGGGGGAGGACAAGGCTCGCTAGAAGGAGGTGAAGAGACGAAGAGTCCGAAAGAGAAACTAAAGAGCAACGACGACGGGAGGGCCATTGAATCGAGAAACAAAAAGGCGGTCGTGAAACATCCCGGGAGGACGGCTGGGCCAATGAAGCGGTCGGGACACGGGTTTTTGGGTGCTTTGGGAACCCGATTGGATGCCGGGTCCTGGACCGGGGTTGACACGGGCAGTGGAGTCGTGGACACTCACGAGCGATGAACGGGCGACGGATGGGGATCTTCTGGCAGGGTTGAACAGACCGTGGAGGTTGTGGGAGTCGTGGGCAGTCGTGGGCAGTCGTGGACGGGATCTGCGGCGCGTCGAGATTGGGTGGTGCGGGCGCGTGGTTGGGAGCCAATGGCATGGCGAGGCGGGGGTGAGCAGGAGGGAGGACTCGGAGGAGGGAGGAAACTGGCGATGGATGACAAAGGGTGGCACGGACCAGGGCAGGGACACCGCGTCTGGGAAAGGAAGGAGCACGGACTCTGTCTTACCTTCCTTTTGAACCAAAGAGGGAGGAAGGAGCATGGGCCACGGGAGCGAAGCGGGAAGGAGGTGAAGCGAAGGGCAGACTTTGGATGCTGACTGGATCTTGGGTGTGGCGCTTGAAGAAGGAGGGATGATGTTAAGCGCTGGAGTGCGGCTGTGCAATCGTTGCGCAATACCGTGTCTCCCGTTTTCTCATCTGGTGAGGAGTAGAGTCGTACTACATCGACTGAGGGGGACGATAGCCGAGGGATGCTTTGCTTGAGGGGTCATGCGAATCATAGAGGAGAGATGGGCCAGCGATGATCATGCCTGTCGCATCCTCGTCGTTTTCGACATCTCGAGGAAGGGGAAACAGATCACGAGGTAGACTGAAGATGATGCGCCTCTTTGGGTTCAAGACGTACTACTCTAAATCGACGTTGCAGAGGGCGGTTGTACTGCGAGGCGTATAATGCCCGCCTTCTGAGCTCACCGAGATCACCGAGACATGCGCGGCTACGGCATGATCCGGACATAAGCAGAGGGCCATAATGGCCAGCTTCAAATTTCAAATCGGCATTTTCAGCAGGCCCGACCTCGGGGCCATCGAGGCTGAGGGTCGGTCAGGCATCTGAGTACCTTTGTGTGTAAGGTGAGGTGAGGGGGTTCGTGTAAGAGGATGAGACTGGTAATCAGGCAAGACGGCTGCCTCTTCCTGGAGCCCGTTCTCGAGGCCCACCGGTTCCCGGATGAAGCTGAAAGCGAAGTGAGATTTGAGACTCTGGGCCTTGAACTGTGTTAAGCGCCGTCCGTAATCGGGGGTGGACCGTGGTGGTCGTCATTGCTAGCCGTAGCCGCCCGGGCGGTTAAGGGGAGCGGAGGCTTTTTGAGCGAGCGGCTGTTTCGGGAAGAGTAACGTGGGGTTCGGCTGTTTCTTTTCTTGTACGGTGCCAATTTCCGCGCGCACCTTGACGCCGGATGGTAACACTGGGAGAGGGCCTCTGGAGCGAGAGAGGGCTTCTGGTGTCTTAGTGGGAGAGACAGCATGATGCGACAGCCGCCGGTAATCTCAGTTGCCGCTCGGCTCATATGATTGCGAGAGGATATGGACCCAAGGTGTCTGGGAGCTCAGGTGGGCGAGGCTTAGGTGGTGGTACTCGACCCCGGAAGCCAGGTCGCGGAAATGAGGCGGTCGGCGTATTGATGACGAGAAAATCTGACTGAATACTGAATAGGACGGTCGAAGCGGTGCGGACTGCGAGATGTGCTGGCACGTCCTTGCGAGGAGTGTGGTATACGAGTCGGGAATGCCCTCGCGACCGAGTCGTGATGAACTCAGTCACGACGCGAAACCAGAGCGAGACCAAAAGAAGGCATGGCATCGCATCGCATCGCATCGCATGTCACGACGATGCATGACATCGCGTCGAATGATCGTCGTACACCACACGAGCGCGTCTACGCCTGGAGGGTGAGAGGAAAGGAAGTGGTGTTGATGTTTGTGTTGCGTTCGTCCCACTTCCGCCCGTTCTGCTGTGGGGGACGCTAAGAAGCAAAGCTAGCGGAGTGGAGAAAAGATGAGCTAATGCACGACCGAACTGCCATGTGTCTAAAAATGAGTCACAGTCTACGTACTCCGTGGGTATAGACGCCTTGCAGGGGTTGCAAAGGTACGAAGGTGGAAACCAAGGAAAGAGCAGTTGATGCAAGATAGCTGTCGTGGACGGTGAGTGGTCGACACTTCCTCACAGTCTTTCTGTACGTACCGTTTCTGATAATTGATTACACACTGTATTGTGGTGAGCCTTAACGTCACATGGACAGTGCGCATGCAAATAAGCGAGCGAACTTCCCGCAGGCTCCGCCTCAAAGGGATCCACATTGAAATATCGACCTAGGTACGTACCCAGAAAGAACGTCGACGGCCAAATCAGAGAGACCCCGACTGATACACCTCACCTCACCTCACCACCTCACCTCAACCCGGCCAAACTCAACGAACAGCTTCAAGTTCTTCTTCTGCATCTCTGCGGCGCCAATGTACTTCCAAGTGGGCTAAACCTTCATATACTTGACCCCGTGTTTCAGATTTCTAGCTCTCTCAGCGCCCTAGTGGGCCGACCTCACCTCTGCATTCCCAGCATGCAGCCCAAGATGCAGCATTTCATCGACGAGTCCACCCTTTTTTTCCCTTCCATCTGCAGTAGCTCCAAGCTACCCTGTTTTCCGTCTTCTTTTGTATCTTGCCGGGGTCAGACGATAGACAGCAGTTTTTCTCTACCTCCACCTAAACATGGGATACACTCTATCGTCACTACGTAATCGAGAATACGTATCCATCATTCATCAGTCGTCTGGTCTCGGCCCACGATCCGTCCAAGGGACCCTGGCATCTACAGACTACAACCCCCAAGCCGGATGCTCGCAGTTCAACCCACCGTTGCGTTGTACTACTGCTCTCCCCCCCGTCACTCCATGGGTCTAGAGACCCAGACTTGGACCCGACGACCTGCGGTCAGTCCAAGGCTGGGGCCGGGGCGAAGACCACACGCCCTCGCTCCAGTCGGCCGTCAGTCGCGCGCCGCATCACCACCACCACATCCATTGGGCTACGAGCTTCAAACCCGAGGATAAAGATGCCCTCCCCTCCCGCGCCTACTGTCCCTTTCTGTTGGCCCCTTCTCTCTCCATCCTCATCTCGTCGTCTCCTCGTCTCCTTTCCACTCTCGTCCTCTCATCCTCGTCTCAATCTGAAGTTGTTATCAAATCGCTCTTGTTTGTTTACTATAACTCGCATTATCTGGATTCCAAAACACAAAAGTTATACACTTAGATCTCTCGGAACGCCCTGGTCTCGTTGAACGCGGCCACCTCGTCCCTGCTTCACAGCAACCCCGTCTACTTTCCCCATCGCAACGCAAATTCTCAAACGCCGAAAGGACTCCTGGAGCTGGCCTCCTCTCTGTCACGAAACACCTCATAATCCCATAATCCAACCATCTCACAGTCACACAATGTCCACGTATGAGATGCCCCCTGCTCCTCGCCTCACTTACACCCCCACTAACACATCATCCCCCAGTCTGGCAGCGGATATGTCCTTCGACTTCATCTTCCCCTCGTGCGAGCCCTCGACGCCGCCGAGTTTCTCCTTCGACTCTTCTCTCCTCGACCTCCCCTACCACCACAACCCGGGCCACAACCGCTCCCGCTCAAATGGCTCCGTCTACTCTTTCATCTCTGCCGCAGACTCCACACCGGACTCGGTGAGCACTCGTATGACAACACCGTCTCGCGCCTCACCCCCGATCCGCCAACACGGCCCTCTCTTGCTCCCCAAGATCCGCTCCCAGGACCAAGCCATCGAGTCGCCTCCCAAGCGCACCAAGGCCTCACCGAAGCCCCGCGCCCCGATTCCCAGACGGGCAACCCCCATGGCTCCCACCACCACCGCCGTCTTTCGCCCGGCTCACACACGCAGCTTCACCAACCCGGAGACTCTCACATGGAACATGCCCTCCTCCTACTGCAGCCAGCCCGAGGAGCAGACTCCCTCATCCCTCCTCTGCTCTCCCGTTATCTTTGCCGATGACCTGCAATCTCGCCGCGCGTCGACCTGCAGCCTTGAGGGTGTCACGCTCGAGAAATTTGGCTTCCCGACCTATCGTCAGATGCCCTCATACGTCCCCACTCCTGCTCCTCAGCAACCATCAGAGGCATACATGTTCCCCTCCTACACTCCTCGGGCGCCTTCTCCTCTCAGCCTCTCTGCCGCTGCCACCCCGGACCCTACCCCGAGCACCACTCTCATGACCTACCTCACCGGATCTAACCCCGCCCCTTCGCTGGTGCGCACCATCTCGTTCCCTCTCCGGGACCCCAATACCAAGCACTTCTGGTGGGACGTCCGCCAAATTCGCCCCTGGACCACCTTCAACGCTTCTTCCGTCCTCTCTCTTCCCGGTGCCGCCGCTCTCCTCAACTGCCCCGTCCCGGCCCCTCTTCTCCCCAACCCTGCTCCGACCGCTCGCCACCCAGAGACCGGAGCCGCTCTTCACAGCATCTACGCTTCCCACTACCTCCCCAAGCTCAACGCTGCGCTCGCCATCTCTTCCCACAGACCCATGCAGCTCTCCGCTCCCGCCCCATCCGCCACCGCAAAGCAGCCCGAACTCCTCTTCACCGCCTCTCCCGCCGGCGAGCCCGCCTCCGCGGCCACAATCTTCGGCGGCAAGCCCACCGCCCGCGTCGTCGGCCTCGTCCGCTCCTTTGATCGCTTCAACACCGGCATGCGCGTCGAGGGCAACATCAAGCGCGTCGAGTACCTCCGCGGCCTCGCTGCCCTGCACCACGCCATGCGCGAGCACTCGTGCCGCTACGGCTTCATCCTCACCGAGATTGAGCTCGTCATCGTCCGCAACGGCAGCGAGTCCGTCCCCCACTTTGGTCACCTCGAAGTCACTTCCGTCCAGCTTGCCGCCGTCGCTGACGATGCTGACTGTGAGGTCGGCGAGATCCCGTTGACTGCGTGCCTCGCGCTCTGGGGTCTCTGCATGATGGCCGGCGATGACGCGCCTCAGCAGCAGGGCCGCGGTGCCGTCGCGCACTGGAAGACGGAGATTGGTGCGCCTGCTGAGGGTACCAGACGCAAGGCATTGCCTAGGGATGATTGGATGCCCAAGCCGCAGTTGGCTGAGAAGCGCGAGGCCAAGAGGGCGAGAGGCTGGGTTCTCCCCGAGGACCCCATTGGTAGGAAGGAGTTGGGTAAGAGAGGTGTGCGGTATGGTGCTTGCTGAGTGGTGTCTTTCCTTTTTGGAATTATTTTCCCGTCTGCTTTTATCTTGGCGTTTTGAAAAGAGTCGCTCGGGCTGGTTCCAGACGCTCTTATGGTGGGTGAATATGGGTACATAAAAATAATGGGCTCTTATGGGATGACTGGGAATATATCATGACTGGATGATGGGAAACATGGGATATGTGTTTACAATGATTTAGGAGCTGAGACGAGAGACTTTCACGAGTTGATGACGAGGCGTTCTTTCATAGTACGGATGCAAGCTGTTTAGATGCTTGTAATCATAACCACTTTCAAGTTCAACAATCTCTCCTACACCCTCAAACCTCGATCTGCGATGACAAGTTGAAGTCCACTGGCGTTCAGGGGAGACTAATAGCTGCCCCAATAGACTCTCTGATTTCCGCGGGACTGAATGTGAGCGCGCGGTATTTGAAGTTTCAAACGTCGTCCTGTGCCGCAAACTCAACTAGTAAGCGCGCCGCGCAAACAAGGATGAGGCTGGATCGTGAACAAAGGCCTCCCGCCCGCCCGGTCCAACCCGAGACCGTTGTTTAATTCATGCGAGTTTCAGGGACTAATTGCTTTATTTATCTTTTTCTTACTCTATAATTACATTACTATCCGCAGGTGTCTTTTCTTTGATGGTCCCATGTTTCACCAACCATCGTATCTGCCCCTGAAAATGATTAGTACCCTATTTCAACATCAAGTACGCAGCTGTCTACTAGCCATCGTCCCGTCGCCTTCTTAATATTGGAATCTCACCATGAACCGGTTCAATCACGATACAAACACCACAGAGTAACTCCTTATCAAAGATGAAAACTACTGCGTTCGTATTCTTGAGCCTCGTGACCATGGCACTAGCTGTCCCACTCGGTAGGCCATTCCCTCCAACTTCTCCTGATCTCAACACGAAATTGAACAGATGGGCTCAATATAACGGATGCTTTCTCCTCTAACCAGAAGACATAGACTCCGCGACAGCAGATCCCGACGCCGAAATCTGTCAGGCAATCTGCGATGGCGCATGCCCTGAAGGATGGACCAAAAAGGCCAACGACACGGGTGCTGGCGCGCAGGCATGCGCGACGGGAACGGGGGCTTGGTGCTGTATGAGGTTTCTGCACTTTCCGCCGGCGTAGCTTGGTCTGAATAGGGTCCTTGCTTTGGAAGCCATCGGTTGAAGTTGAGATTGGTGTCGTGCTGAATTAGGGCTGGGGGGGGGGGGGTTATTCTGGCCTCACGTGAGGAGGGGTTCTGGAACGGTGGAAAATGACAATGACGTGTGTTTGTTTGTTTGGTTGTTTATACAGATACAGATACCTAGAAAGGAACTGAGATGGTCAAATATCCCACTGTTGTACAAATAACAACTGTTTACGCTGTTTAGAGACACATTCGACTGGCCTCACCCTCTGACATCCGACCTTTAGCGACGGGTTGCATTCCTCCTCGCAACCCCGTCTCCCTCTGTCCAACTTAGCTCTTCCTCAGCCAGATACCCCTCCTCATCGCCTATCCCGATTGAAGACCGTCCTGATTCCAGTAACAGCAACCCAGCCGATGACGACAACAGTAACAGCCAGTCGGATCTCCCTGACGACGTCCACGGCAGCGGGACCGAAGTGAATGGCGTGGATGTGGTTTATCGCGCCCGAATGCGCTGCTGCGAGGCCGAATTTCTCCATCTGTGCTTCCGATGGTACTTTAGTTTCACGAGATAGAGTGAGCAGATTACGTGTGAAGCTTACGACTGTGGTTATGATGACAATTGGTCGATGGGGCAGGGAGGAAGGGTGATCTGATATGCTTGGAGTTGGCTGCAGGGAGTGAGTGATGGAGAACTTTTTTATGGGGCGGGTGAATTACGTCAACGAATCATGGTTACGGAGAGGTCACCGTTGGAGGTGAGTTGAAAATAATCATGTACTTCAATAGGAGGCAACGCAGGAAGATATTAATACCGAATGATGCCTAGTAAATTGCAGTGCCATATATACATAATCTTTGTTACATCAAGTGCAAGATATATGGCGCGGCAATATTGAAGGGCACCGAGTTCAATCAGTTGGACTCATCAGCCACGAGCGTATTGTGGCCCGCACACCTAACCTTAGGCACTTGTGGGTGGTTAATGCTCATGTAACCCAGGCACCCCAACCAACGACTTCTCCGCTTCTTTACACCTTGACGCTAAAGTCTCTTCTCCAAAAAGCAAATTTCCTCCGATTGAAGATGGATGTGGTACCTGGCCTCCGATTCATACCGCCACCGCACAGGGGGGGGGAGGTGTGGTCTTTCGGAAAGGTGAAAAAGGCAAAAAGAATAGCCCGAAGAGTGGCTTTGCCAATCGCGGTGAGGATTTGAGCCTCACGCGGGGGTCGAACCCGCAACCTTGAGATTAAGAGTCTCACGCTCTACCGATTGAGCTAGCAAGGCGGGTCATTTGAATTCTTGGAATAATAGCTGAGCTGTGGACTTCAGTAGGCTTCTCACTCTTTGGTTCTTTTCTCCCGCCGCAGCGGTGGCTTATTTCGCAGCGTCGAGGGCGCAAAAATTCCGAGCTCTCCTTCATTGAAGCCTTGTTTTTTGTGTTGCAGGTCTTTTTTTTCTTTCTTTTTCGCGCCAACATTGCGACCGGAACTTTTGAAAGAATTGATCTGGTTAATCTTTCCCCATGGCTTCTGTAATGTACATGTAGGTAGCCCGAATTCCTCTCTAGAACTGGTGAATCTGATCTTTCCGATACCCCAACTCCTGCAAAACCCCAGGTGCACTTCTCTTCCCCACAAGAGCCGCCTCCATGGCCGGCGGACCACACACAAACACCTTTGTATCCTCCTTCTTCGGCACCGCGCCGACCTCCTCCAGCAACTGCTTCGTCACATACCCCTTTCGATACGGCGAATTCGCTACGGGATTGCTAACCGTATACACAGCCTTGAACCTGCCGGGGAATTCCTTTTCAAACTTTTCAAATTCCTCTTTGAGCAGCACGTCTTGGTCCGAGTTGACGCCAAAGACGAGCGTGATGGCCGTCTTGTCCTCCGGGTTGCGGAGGATGCCCTGTGCTAGTTGGTATATCGGCGTGATACCCGCACCGCCGGCGATGAGGGTAATGTGTTGATAGCTGTTGGGCTTCCATTGGTGGCCCTTTATGGCGAGGGCGAAGAGAAGCTTTTGACCTGGTGTGAGGGAGTGGATGTGAGTGCTCTGCTTGCCGTCTGGGTACTTCTTCACCATGAGCTCGAGATAGCCGGTGTCGTCTTTTTGGTTAATTAGCATTGATGTCTCGAGTACAAGGGGAGGCCTTTGGTGTTCTTACCCAGAGGCTGCACGGGCGTGTAAGGCCTCGCGACGGGAAGCCACCTGCCCTCAGGCCATGCCATGGTCAGGACAGCAGCTGTTCTCGAACATCAGCACACTCTTTTCCCTACAAGTCGGGTGATCGCGAACACTCACAGGTCAATGAAAGACCACTGACCGCCTCCCTCTGTGGTAGCTTGAACCGCAATCGCTTGGTGTTGTGGTTCACATCCTCCGAGCTCTCCAACGCAAGTGACACAAACGCGGGCCCCGCACCAAACACCTTTGGCGGCGCCCCAGACTCGGCAGACGCGCTGTTCACAAACAACCTCGAGTAGGCCGCCAGACCAATGCCTCCCGCTGCGACGGTAGCCGCGATGGTCGCCGGTCGAACGCGGCGTAATGTCAGTGATGCCATTTTCAATTGAATGGTGATAATATGTGTAAAGACGTATGCGTGGTGGTGCACTGATGCAAATTGATGTAAACAAAACACTGCTAGCTAAGCTACGGAATGCTGTAGGGCGACAGTAGTTTAAAAAGGATGCTGAAGCTGACGTAGGGGGCTTGGGAGCATTGGTCGGGCGGGCTCGGGACCGAGGCGGGTTGGGGAAAGTACCGGTGGTGGGGTCTAACAGCCGGTATGATTTCGGTCATCCCCAAAAAGTCCGTGACCGATCGGACGATGTCAGCCCCAGCCCGCGTTTGCCAAGTTGGGCCATCAGGAACGGAATGAACAGTGGTTCTCGTATTCCAACACGCAGGGACTAACAAGCGCAAGTATGCGTAAAGGAAATTGTTCCTCTCTGTTCATTCGCGCCTCATCTGCTGCGGCGTGGGGTGGTCACTCGACTAGCTTCTATGTTGGGGTGGGCAGGCTATCCATTCCAAAGGCTGTCATAAAGCGATGAGCTTTCGACATGCAGTGTTACGAGCCACTCTGTTGCGGTAAACTCTACCTC